>NC_061115.1:213624654-213709841 GCF_002878395.1 Capsicum annuum | reverse complement strand
ATAAATCATTTTCCAAGTTAAATTCACCATTCGAGATCTTGGTACTACGTACTGATTTTGGGTTTATCCTACACAATGACAAGAGACTACATAGACCTTCACATCATACACTTTTATCAATTCATTAGACTCATAGGCTTCACAGGTTGTGGTCTAATATTTATTGAATAACACATTTGGCCCATATTCAGCTATTTTACTAGGCAAACAAAGTCGGACATGAAGCATAAGATATCACTCGGTTACCCTGAAAAGGTTGGCATTTTGATCAAAGTTCAAAACTAGACCTCCTAAGATTAACTCCTACCCTAAACCCCATATAAAGCACACATATTTCCAGATATATAAAATAAGTAAACCACTACCAGTCAGTTTAAATTTCAACTAAAATCTATGAAAACTAATCATTTAATATGCAGAGATCAAATTCTGTTTTCAGTAAGGATATTGATAGGTAACACCTTTGATTTGTAGTAACTCCTAAAGCATTCAATCACAGATCTCCTGAGCTTGCTTCACATTCAGGGTCACTATAGTAGCAAATCCAATTGTTTTCAGTAAGGATCTTTAAATCATCATACCATCTAAAGGATAATGATGATTTCCCGCCTTTGTCTTTCTGAATGTAGGTTCTAGAGAAGCTCCTGTTGTTCTACTCTAAAGGAAGTATGAGTCGGGTGTTTCTGCCTCATGGTTATCCTAATTTCAAATATACATGATGTACCATTAGTTTTTGTGATGTGTTGTATTTAAGGTGTTTGTACATTATTGTACTGATTACTCCACACAGCTGCCAACTTGCACATGTATTTGCGATATGTTACTAGTATTTACCTCTTTAAACTATCATATTCTAGGAAAGAATGAATCAGTGGATGATAAAACTATCAATGACTCTCCAAGGGTTCCAAACCCATCCAATATAGCTTTGGAAGCTAAAATCAACAAAACAGTCATGAAAAGGGTAGTAAGGACTTCGGTCACTGAACAAAAGAAACTCTTGACCCCTTTAATCACGGTAGGGAGTTAGGCACCCTTCCCATAGAGACTAATTCTCTTCTTTTTACTTTCTAAAACCATCATGCAGTGTGATACAAGATAAAGTTCATAACAAAAGAAACAAGAAACAATAAAAGCAATAAGATGTCAACAATGCTAGTGAATCGAAATAGTCCACACTCAGCTTCACTAGACTTTAAAATGAACAACAAGATGTCAACAATGCTAGTGAATTGAAATGGGCCACACACGGCTTTACTAGACTTTAAGATGAACAACAACAAAAGCAACAAGATGTCAACTATGTTAGTGAATCGAAATAGGCTACACACGGCTTCACTTGACTTCAAGATGAACAACAACAAGAAGATAACAACAGTAGTGAATCGGAAGAGCCCCACACGGCTTCACTATGTCACGGTTTAGAACATTGAACTAAAATGAATAAATTAGAAATTTAAGCTAATATTACTAGTATTCATCGGTGGGTAGCGAAACTCATCGAACCTCCAGTGTGCAACGAGCCACCCGTTTGAGATGCTCTATTTGCCTTTGTACGTTCCCTCCTTGTCCTATATTCAGGAGCATCCCATTTTTTCAAGAATTGAACCCACACATTAGCATTCAGCCAACCAGGTTTTTCCAAGTTCCTCCGGGCCTCATACAAGTGTTCTTTGATCCGTTGAGCTGCTTTGAACTTGAAAATGTGTTGTATTTTATTATCATGACAAGAATTGCATGCACACTTTGTCTGCAAAATAGTTTAATATAAAGTTATGAAATAAGTTGACGGATATAAAGGTAAATTCATCATTGATAGCATACTGAAATGGTAAATTCTTTGATTTTGATTATACCACAAACTGATTCCACATAAGCAATCTGATGTTGAGTCGAATCTCATTCCAACTATCCCACGGCACTATGTAAAATGGTTTAATTGCTTATATAACCATATGTCCGCCACTATATGCGGGAATAAACCTGCAATAAAATTATATTAAATTATCTTAGCTTTTGAAAATTTTAAAAATTATGAAAAAACGTAAGATTTACTTACCCATTACCATCACGGGCGATAATTAGCCTGCTGTTGCCGTCATATTCTACTGTCTCTTTAAATTTCGGAATTTGAGAAGTAGATATTGTATCATTAGACTCTGCAGCACTATCAATGGAGGGCGATGTCGATGTGTTGAGACCTCCAATTCTCAATCCAGAAAGGCTAGGTATGGATGATGTTGAAGGTACAGATGCAGAGCTACTATGTAAACTATTATGGGGAGAAGAGGGTTGGAACTGGTGGGGTGGTGGGGGCATGAAAAATGCATTTGGTAGTGAAATAGTTGCCCTTGGAGAAGGAATAATATTTGTAGTAGCTGGTTGAAGAGTTGTGGTAACAGGTTGTGGTAGTGGTGGTGCTGATGGTGGTGGTGGTGGTGTATATTGACCTGCGGGAAGATTATCAGGTCCTTTCTCACCTTTCTTACGCCGTCCATTACCGTGACCTTTTGATGCCATTGATTTTCATTATTAACCACCTTGAAAAAAAACACAAAAAAGAGTTAGTTTGTGTTATGCTGTCCATATATGTTTCTTAGATCAAATGAAAATTAAATTCTACATTCCCTGTAGTACTGAGTAAAAGAAAGCCTCATCTTGTTTTCCTGTAATGTCAAATATTTTGGAACAATTTCAGTGTGCTAAAATGTCTATAATATGCACTGGAGATGGTATTATATACTTCAATTTTGTTCATGGAGTTACTAATGTCATTTTTATCAAACAATCTTACCAGGATTCATATGACTTACTTTATCCAGAGGAACTAAAGAAGTAGGATTTAAGAAAATGCAACAAGACAAGCAAATCATGCATAGTGCCAGTAGTTTTACCACTGCTATTTAATCAGACAACCAAAAATATTCTTACTGGCACTACAAATGTTAACAAAGAAAAAATATTATATTGTCAAGAAAAATAGCAAAAAGCAGCAGCTAAAATACAACTCAAGACCTTGTTACAACACATTGCAACAATTAATAACAACTTAATCCTCATCTCTTGTTTCATAGTCATTCATAAATTCTTCCTCATCACTTATTTCATATTTATTCATCGATTCTTCCTCATCACTTGTTTCATTTTCATCAAGTAACTCTTCCCCGTTTATTTCATTTTCTTCAGTTGAATCTTCCTTGTCATTTGCCCTGGATGTTCCTTCTCCATAATCATGAACATTCAATTGAAGTTCAGAAGGATCAAATTCTTCATATAGGCCTTCGTTACGCTGCAACTCACCTGCTAATTCATTATTCACCCTTTATTCAACACTTGAAATGTCATTCTGATACGCTATATCTAATGTATCCTCCACTACAACTATACCCATGGACTTTGTTTTTATAACTACCCACCATGCAGATTTATTCTTACATAAAGGATATGGAGCGTAATACACTCGTTTTACATTTTGTGCAATGACAAATGGATCACAGATTCCATACTCCCCTATACGCTTAATTTCAGTTGTTTTGTACTGAGGGTGAACCTTTGTACCTAACGTAGGCGTAGGATCATACCACTTACACTAAAAGAGGACCAATTTTTTCTTTGGACCACCAACATGTTAATCGAGTTCTAAAATCTCGTGAAGCACACCATAATAATCAACACCGTCATCACCTTTCACCCAAACCCCACTATTGTTGGTTTTCTTGGCATTACAGAACTCTTCTGTATGAAATCTGTACCAATTGATAGAGTACTTAGAAAACTTTCTGACTTTAGCATCAGGTCCCCAAGCTGTATGACGTAAAAATTGGTCATTTGGGTCATAATTAAGTGGATTATGAACCTATAAAAAGTTCAAAAAAAGTTAGAATTTAAATATACATGAGATTGAACAAAAGTGTAAATCATGTTAAATATTTAAGTTACACTTACATATTCTCTAAAGCACACTGAAAACATAGGATAAACAGCAGCATCCCCGTGTAAAGCCACGAAGTAGCTGTCTGACAAAGTTATGACTTTCATTAGTTAAAGCTTAGATAGACCTTGAATGATTGTCATTAATATAAATATACTCACTTATAAAAAGGCAAGACCTTGGTAGAATTTAATAATACATGTGTTGTAGCTGACTTAAGCTCCGCCTCATTCAAATATCAAATTGGACCACCTTTCGGACTTCCTTTACCTGGTTGATTGAATATTAAAAATGGTGGTGCCGAAGGATCTGTATTGTCTCTATCATCATGCCTATTAGGTTGGTTTATCAGACATGGTACACCATGTTCAAAATAATATGAACAAAAATAAGAGGTCTCTTTAGCCAAATAAGCCTCACATATTGATCCCTCAATTCGGGATCTATTTTTTATGGTCCGCTTACATTTGCCAATAGTCCTGCATAGTATGATCTTTTAGATGAAATAATGTTCAATTAAAACAAATTAATGTAAATGTTAAAAGTCAATACCTCTCAAAGGGATACATCCATCGACACTGAACAGGCCCTCTAAGTTGTGCCTCTCGTACAAGGTGAATTGGAAGATGCTCCATGACATAAAAAAAAACAGGAGGAAAATTTTTTGTCAACTTGTTTAAGGTTAAGCGAATGTTGATATCCATCAAATATTGGTTCTCCTCTCTTAATGTGTTAGAACATAAATCTTTGAAAAATTAGCTTATCTCTGTTATGGTCTCCCAAATTCTATCGGGCAGGGCACAGAATGCAATAGGCATCAATGACTCCATGAAAATGTGATAGTCATGGCTCTTCATAGAGGTCAACTTTTCTTCCTTCATGTCAACATACCTAGATAAATTTGATGCATATCCATATGGCATTCTCAAATTGCTAACCCAATCACAAATCACTCTTCTATCCTACAAAGTGAATGTGTAACTGGAATTGGGCTTCTGATTCTTATTGTTTAAGTATGTCAGATACAACTCACTGTGCCGACAATACTCCTTTAAGTCCATCCTAGCCTTGAAGTTATCTTTTGTTTTATTACTTACATACATCACAGTATTAAACAAGTTGTCAAATAAGTTTTTCTCAATATGCATGGGATCCAGATTATGAGGCAGAAGATTATCCTTCCAATAATCTATCTCCCAAAATATGCTTCGTTTAGTCCAGTTATGTGTAACACCATAGGCAGATTCCTCACTCTATCCCAAATTTCTTATTGCGACAAAATTGGCGGTGGCTCCTCAAAATTAGTCTTATTCTTCATAAAATCACTAGTATTTCTCCTGAACTCATGTTGCAGAAAGAATAAATGATGACAGTCAAACCATGAGTTTTTACCCCCATGATTCAAAGTGAATTCTTTTGTGTCTTTCATACAACAAGGGCAAGCTAACTTGCCCGCAGTCGACCACCCAAACATCATTACTTAAGAAGGAAAGTCATTTATAGTTCACAACAAAGTAGCACACAATCTAAAGTTTTGTTTCATTGGCACATCATATGCTTCCACACCTTCATGCCACAATAAGTTCAACTCATCAATCAATGGCTGCAGATATACATCAATCAAAACTTTTAGATTGCAAGGACCTGGAATAATGCAAGTTAGAAATATATACTGAATCGTCATACACAATTCAGGTGGGAGATTATAAGGAGTCACAAACACCGGACAACATGAATATGGTGTTGCTGAGACAGAAAATGGAGTGAATCCATCAGTAGATAATCTTAACCTAATGTTTCTTGGTTCACTAACAAAATCCGAATACACACTATTAAAATTTTTCCATGCTTCTCCATCTAATGGATGACATAAAACAGCAAGTGTTCTTTTATTTTCAAGTTCCATCTCATATGAGGGGCAGAGCTCATTGATGCATACAACCTCTTTAACCGTGGTATAAGTTGTAAGGAATGCATCGACTTCACAAGAACCTTCTTATCATTAGTATGTGTGACTTCCTTATAACGAGGTTGATTACAAAATTTGCAATGTTCTAAATTTGCATCTTCCTTATAGAATAAAATGCAACCTTTCTCGCAACAGTGAATCCTCTCTGATGAAAGTCCTAACTTAGAAACCAATTTCTTTGTTGTGTAGAAATTTTTGGGTAAGTCGAGTTTATTTAGGTTATGTTCATTCATAAGTACAATGATAGAGTTCATGCCCTCTTGAGAAATTGAATAATCTAACTTAATACTCAGTAATCGAACGGCAATAGATAAGTTAGAATGCACTGATCATTCATACAATGGATGACTAGCTTCCTTTAACTGTTCATAGAAGTGCTTAGCCTCATCCTTTGGTTCATTTTGAGCCCCTGAGTGTGTCCTAAAAGCATCCCTGACCATCTTACTATATCGTGACCTTTTGACATTATTCTCTTTTATTGGACTTTCAGCATAATTCTGAAAAGCAAAATTATTAGCAGCACTACTCTCTCCAGGAGTTGTCCACACAGTATAATTTAACATAAAACCCTTCCTATAAAGATGTAATGTAACAGCATCTGGACTTAATAACTTGCAACACTTACAATTCCAACAAGGACACCTAATTATCCCTTCAATAAGAAAATCATTAAGTGTCATTGCTTTAGCAATAAATCCAGCTACCCTAGATTTATATTCCTCTCTCAACCCAGCACGATTAGGATAAAGTCTATTATACATCTATGTACGATCTTCATTTTCCATCTACACAAGAACGACAATAATAATAATAGAGAAGTGAAACAAAAACAAGAGAAACAAAACAATAATAGGGTTGTTTAGAGATGCTACTATGCAGTGGACACAAGCAAAAACCTAACAGATTCAATACAACATAGTAAAGCAGCCAGCAACAATAGAATATTTTAATTAAAAAAAGAATTTTTTTTATCAGTGAAAGGAATCCAATCCATGTGATAGCTTCACAAACAAAATAAAAGAAAGGCAAAAAGGGAGACAAGCATATGAGGTAAAGAATTTAAAAAAGAAAATAAAAAAGAAAGCGCATGTTGAAAAACTGAAGAGGTTTTACTATGACCACGTCCATAAAATATTGTACCACAAATGACACAACAATGAAGACTAGGGTCTTCTCATCAATCAAAGGTACTAAAAATAGACCACGTAGAAAATGGAACAAATTTTTACCTCGAATCAATGAGGGCGTGAGTGAAGATGGGAGTTTCTTGATTGACCTTCAATACCGTCACCTAAGAATGCTGATTTGATTCTTCCAGACCTATTTCAACAACTCTGACAAAACAAAAGCCTACCACATTAATGTTTCAAAGGAACAAAATAAGCACATCACACAGAAGTATACGGAATGAATAAATTACAAAGGAATACAGTAGTAACATGCGTGACCGCTGAAGCAAATAAAGTTGCACATCATACTATTATCATGCTTGTTTTCTAAAGAAGACTGGCGAAAATATTGGCATAAAAATAACTCATTCCATATATGATTATCAGGTTTTAAAGTCAGATCAAAGATGCTTTGACAACCTAAGAAGAATAGATATGAGCTCCCAGAGTATGACCTAATTGTTAAACCAATCTATAAAAGTAATAATTTTAGTAAATGTGATAAGGTAACCAAATATTTTGCTACTCAATCTGAATGACATGAATTCTTTTTCTGATCCAATATGTTACTAATAGTGAAGTGCGTCTTTATCAAAAATATATAATAGTGGAAACATATCACAGATTAGCCTGAGACTCTAGATTTTCTTAGAATTTGCTTGCATTAGATGGTGACAACATTATAGCTGGTAAGAATCAATGTTTATACTTTCCTTCATATTAGAAGGTTTCAATAGAAGTTTAGTTGCAAACAGGTCTTTATTTCCAAAACACGTTAGCAGGACGAGTATCAGTAAGCATACTATTCATTGTCAACTATTCAAATAGCTATTGCAAAACCTCGATAGTATAAGAATGCAGTTCACTACCTCAGAATTACTTAGACCAATACCTAGAGGAAGCAAGAAGAAAAGAGTAGATTGCGGGGTTATGGAAGTCAAAACTGTTTAAAGCCAACAGGTTATCGAACTAGCTAAATACATTCTTTAAATCTCTCAGGAAAAGAAGTAACAAATTCCGATGAGACTTTTTCAGTATAAATGGATCATTAGGAGGTTTTGAAAACCACCCAACCAGCTACAATGGCACACTCATCATTTTGTGGCATTTTAAAGCAATTGTGTTTATTAACTATTGCAGACCTAAAATTACCAAATAAATATGTTCTTCTCTGAAAGTTGAAGCTTTTAGACTAGGCAACCACACAATACAAAGAACTGCTAAAGCTTTTAAATGAGACAGTACACACGCATCAACATGATATGAAAGCATATCAAGTATATCATAACACACATCAATTTTGGTTTTGAACCTCACCACCATTAAGAAAATATTTTCAATTATTGGTCCAAGAAGAAGACACAAGAGTGGACATGTAACAAATACGAATGTATTATTTCAAAGTCTTAACTTTTACATGATACTTTACACACTTCATTAGGTACACTTTTAAAAATTGCTACAATTTTAAGTGATCGTATAATCAACAAATTAATAACTAGAATCAGAAGAATGAGGAGAAAGGGTAAAAGGAAAACAATAATTATGCAAGGCAAAAAGATATCATTTGGTGCCTTAGTAGTAGCACTTGCATCAGTTAACTCAAAGTAGGTATTCTTCCCGATGAAGATTGAAATGATTACTCCTAAGCCACTAAAGATTAGACACATGAATACTTATGAAAAAGTGGGAGGAGAAAGAAAAATGAAATAACAAAAAGTGTACTCTAACCGTTCACTTTCACTTGTCCACTATACTAAAAATAAATTCACTTTCACTTGTCTACTATACTAAAATAATTTTTTCACTTTCACTTGTCCACTATAAGCATAGCAAGAGAGAGAGAGAATTTCTTTCTCCTATTGTACCCTTAACATTGACTATTCATTCCATATAATTTCTCAAATCCATTAAAGACAATACACCAATTAATATGAGTATCATGTTAAAATATATATATAACTACCAGATTGGGATAAGTTGTACTTGAATATCAAAAGGGTGGTGACTAACATCTACAATCTGTACCCAAGCAAAACAAAATTCATGAGTCCAAGGAACATCCTCTAAAATATAGAAGATTCACTCCAGAATTCTTACACTGACTATAGGTCGAACCATGCTAAGACAAGCGGATACACTTCTCTCACTGAGTAGACTTTGAAAGATTAGAAGTAATAGGAACTAATATAGACCATCCCTCGAAGATCCGTCAAAGTTAGTCCTTCTAACTAGAAGAAAAACTGAACCAATAATCCCTAGTTTAATTTACATAACAGACTGATAACAACAATAATAACGAACCACTTGCCAATACTTTCCTCTTTTGTTGTTTAAGAATATAACATAAAATTGAATCAAGAAAGACCATATACTCTTAACACAAAAAAGTAAGAAAAAAAGGAGAAATGCTTTCCTAAATTGTCAACTTAGTAACCAAAAATTTCTCAAGATAAAAGAAAAATAGTTCTTACCAAGAGTGTAAAGATTGAAGGGGGTAATGAAAATGATCGAAAGATAGTAGAGGTAGCCTACTCTACACTCTCACCAACAAATAAATTTGTGTTTGTGTGATAGACACCCTTATATACCGGCTCATCCTCCATGGAGGCGATTGAGCTTGCTGGCGGTAGCCTACTCGGCTCCATCTACCTTGACAGCGGAAGAAAAAGGGTATTTCAATGTCTAAATATGGTGAGGATGTGTGTGTGTGTGAGAGAGAGAGAGAGAGAGAGAAAGAGAGAGAGGAAGAGAGATATCATACCACCGCCAGAGTTTCGATGGAGGAAGGCAACCACCGTTGCTTCAATAGTTTCGATGGAGAGGCAGAAAGAGAGAGACACTTTGCCCTAATTGAAAGAGGCAGTGAAGTGAATAAGGAAACCACTACAGTTTAATACTTTAATAATTAAAAATAATCTTTCGACTAATACAGTCGGGTAAAAGTTGAATATATTTAATTATTCAATATGTCCGACTAGAGTAGTCGGATACATATAATATATTTATAGAGAAGCTTTTTTGTAATGTATTTAGTAATATATTTATTTATTATTAAATGTCCCGACTAAAATAGTCAGAAATTTAATTAATAATTAATTTTATGTATAAGAACATGATTATATATTAAGTCATATATTTATTTAGTTATTAGTATTTTTGACTACAACAGTCGAAAATATATATATTTAGTAATTTATTTTACTTATTTTTTAAATTTCGTATAAGGGACTGATTATACATTTAGTAATATATTTATTTTAGTTATTTACTTTTTCGACTATAGCGGTCGGATATATATATTTAATTAATTATTAATTTTATTTAGTTATTAGTATTTTCGACTACAATAGTAGGAAATATATTTAATAATTAACTTAAATAATTATTTAATTTTCATATAAGGGAATGATTATATATTTAATAAAATATTTATTTAATTATTAATTTTTTGACTACAGTGGTCGGATATATACTTAATTAATTATTAGTTTTATTTAGTTGTTAGTATTTTCGACTACAGTAATTGAAAATATATATTTAATAATTTATTTAAATAATTATTTAATTTTCTTATAAGGGAATGATTACATATTTAGTATTATATTTATTTAATTATTTATATTTCGACTACAGTAGTCGGATATATTAAATTAATTATTAATTTTATTTATTTATTAGAATTTCCGAGTACAGTAGTCGGAAACATATATTTAATAATTTACTTAAATAAATAATTTATTTAATTATTTATGTTTCCGACTACTATAGTCGGAATATATATTTTCCAAAATTTGCCGTCAAATATTCTGACTGTTTTTGTCACACATAGTATTGGAAAAATATTTTGTAAAGAATAAAAATTTAAAAATAAGATTTCTGACTGAAGTAGTCAGAAATTTCCGACTACTTATTTCAGTCGGTAAATAGTGAATTTCTGGTAGTGTAATAATCAGGACCAAAATCTTTTTCTACTCTAGCTCATTTACTTCTTCTTAACTCAAAATCATCATTTTCTTTATTTTTTTAAAGTAGAAGTAGAAGAACTAGGTAGTGACAAAATATTTTCTTTAGTCTTTAGACCCCCACTATTTTTAGAATCAAAGGAAAATTTATTTTCATGAAAAATGGCATTACCTAATTCTATTATCACACTATCTTTAAGATTAAAAATTCTACAGGTCATATTATTTGAAGCATAACTAAGAAAAGCACAAGTAATAATTTTTTTACCCAACTTAAAGATTTTAGGGTCCATTAACCTTACATAGTCTAAGCAACCCCGAACTCTTATATATCCCAAATTTGACTTATGGCATTTCCACAACTCAAAAGGTGTTAGTTAGGTCTTTTTATGAGTCACACGATTCAACACATAACAAGCAGTCAAAAGAGCTTCACCTCAAAAACTTAAAGGTGCACAAGACTCAACTAACATGGCATTAGTCAACTCAATCAATGTTCTATTCTTTCTTTCCGCTACACCGTTAATTAGATGCAGGAGAATAAAGAGGAGGATTTTTGGTGAATTATACCCAATGATCTAACAAAAGAATTGAATTCATGTGACTCATATTAACGGCCTCTATCACTTCTTATTCTTTTAATTTTTCTATTAAACTAATTTTCAACTTCATGGAGAAAAATTTTAAAATTCTCAAATGCATTACTTTTATTTTTCATTAAGTAAACATATGTAAACTTAGAAAAATAATCAATAAAAGTGATAAAATATCTATTTTCTTCACGAGTTAAAATTCCACCAAGTTCACAAATATCACTATGAACTAATTCTAATAATTCAGTTTTTCTTTCAACTTGAAAATGAGGTCTTTTTGTGATTTTGGCTTACTACAAGCCTCACATTTTTCAAAGTGCTTTTTGATCACTGGAATTAATCCTAAACTACTCATGATTCCCGCATAACGATCATTTATATGACACAAATGAGCATGCCTAAAATTAGTAGAAAAAAGCATGTAAACAGAAGTAGATGTTTTATTCATTTCAACATTCAACTTGAACATACCATCACATGCATACCTCTTTCCCACAGAAACATTATTCTTAACAATTAAATACTGATCAGATTCAATAATCTGTTTGAAGCCTACTTTATTAAGAAGAAAACTAAACATCAATTTTTTTCTCATAGAAGGAGTATAAAATACATCTTTTAAGATTAATACCCTTCAACAGTAAACCTCAACTCGACATCACCCATTCCAAGTACTTGAGTTGTGTGTAAATCTCTAAGTATGATGATTTTGGGCTCCTCAAAATTTGTATATTTTTTAAAATCAGTCTTTGTCATAACAGACATGACGATTTGCACTAGAGTCAGCCTACCATCCATCAACATTCTCCACCATGTTTATGTCTATTATCACTGCCACAAATGGTTCTTTGGTAAAGTTTGCCTGAGGTTTAGGCTCACGTTTTCGAAATCTGCAAAATCGAGCAATATGCCCACTCTTTCCACAGACAAAGCACGGTCCTTTTTGTTGTACTTGTTGATTTTATGCTTGGTTGTTTTCACTATTATTATCCTAGTTATGTCTACCATCATTTTTCTTGAATTTTTTCTTTTTAGGCTTCAAAATAGTATTTTTGTTAGTTTCAGGGGTAGAATTAATTGAAGGAGTTAAATTTACCTTCGGTCTGATGTTGTTCTCTTTTGCTTGCAAAAGTGCATCTTGGCCCCTTGCTTCTTCTTCCATGCGGATTCTCATTATCAAAATCTCAAGAGAAGTTTGCTTTTGCTTGTGGCTCTTAGTTTTTTGAAATTCCTTCCACGACGGTGGAAGTTTATCAATTATGTCACAAATAATAAGGTTATCTCCAATTTTGACTTCCTCAGACCTGAGCTCTCCAACGATCATTATGAAGTCCTGAGCTTGGTCTACCATTGACTTGATGTCCACCACTGACTTGGTCTCCCGCCTTCTCGGTACCATACTTACTCTGCAAGATTTTTCAATTTTTTCTTGCACTAAAGTAAGTTCTATCATAATAATGATAAAAATTATTAGATAGACAATTAAGAAGAAAATACCTACAAGTCGGATAGACAATTACGAAGAAAATACCGACATTTGTAGGAGTCACTCTTGTATTTTTCAACTTTCTCTTGAATAGAGATAAGTTCATCATCGGCCATGGAAGAGTTTTCTACTTTGTTTGGGTTCTTCTCAGTTATCACATAAGAAACGTTGACAAGACTTAAGTAGAAAAGCACTTTACCCTTCCACCTCTTGAAGTAAGTACCGTTGAACCGGAATGGCTTGTTGAGATCTCCCATCTTGACATCCGCAGGTTTTTCAGTTGTTGCCATTGAATCTCCTTAAAATTGTTGGTTAAATTACAATAAACTTACAACTGAAAATTACAAGTGAAGAGAATAAAAAAGACTATCTTCTTCTTCTTCTTCGGCTGAGGTGCGAATATCTCGCTCTCTTTAAGGAGATTCAATCCCACTGCAGCAAATATTTCACCGGTTCAGCAGTAATCTTCTTGACTTGTCCATTCCAGGATACAACAGTCTTCTGACAATAACTCAACAACTCTGGATAAGAGTTGAGTTCAAAGCTTCATAAAAAGAACACCTCCCTTCAACTAATGAACTCTCTTTTTTACTATCTTTTGTGAACTCTATATTATCTTATGTGTATATCAAACCCATGCAAGACCCACCTTTATTTATAGGTGAAAAAGTCTTCCATGCAATGAGTAGGAAGAATAAAAGATGATAGTAAGGAAGGAAATCAATGGTCTTTAGGTTACAAAAGTTACAAGAGTAATGAAGAAAATAATGATAGAAGTTACATAAGTTATAAGAAACTTATGTCCATATTCCTATCACACGCTCACAAAATAATTGTCATAAAACACAAGGAAGTAAAGTGGGAGTTATGAAGCTGAAAACTGATGTCATGCACATTCATCCTATTAATGTAAAGATGTCTAGCAAAGGACAATATTTTAATATGCCATAATATGGCCAATAAACGTAACTGCATGATTTGTAACCTCCACCAACACTTAAAAAAATACAACAGCTTAATGTGTAGGATAAAATAGCATAAATTCGTAGGTAGCTTTCAGTGAACAAAAAAAAATTAATACTGCATAATATTATTATAAACTTAGTATTAAATTGCTAAGTAATCTTCACTTCTAAATTAATTTGCAAAAGTTAAAAAGACAGTTTGTTTAATTTTTTAAGCATTCCATAATAATTTTTTGATAGTTATTTATATAGAGCGATATTCTTTTAAACCAATTAGACCTAACAAAAACACCACCACCACAAAATTAATTGATTCTAAATAATTAAGTAACATTTCGTGACGGAATTAGTTTAATGTAGTAGAATTATATCTCATACAATCCCTTTTTTTTAAAAAAAATGGTGGAATTCAAAATTTAGTATTTAAAAGTGAATATTCTTTTCTTTTTTTTTTTAAATTGAAAATTAAATTTGTCACACTTGTTGCTCTCAAAATTGTAACTCTACCTATTGAAAAGGAAAAAAAAAACTGTGTCCTTCTGATATTAGTTATATTTGTCTTTTTGAAGGAAAAAAAAGCATCAAATATGACAATCAATTTGAAATGAAGAGAGCAATAAAAAGGAATCAATTAAGGAACAAAATATTACCCCTGCATTTTTTCTGATCTCTATGAAATTGGATTTCTTTATGTTACATGCATGCAATTGAAATGTGAATAATAAAAGGAAAATACAAGGCCATGGTTCGTGGCGGTTGATAATTATTATCTTAGGAAGTCGAGAAAATTGATGGAAAGATGTCTTTTAAGTCTTAAATGAAAGATTGGTGATATCGACCAACTTAAAGGGTCAAACATTATAAGGAAATTTGATTAAGTTAATTATGGATTGGATTAATATTTTCAAAACTTTCTAATTTTTTCAAAAATACAAATCAACCCACACCCCTCTTCAATTCAAATCAACCAGTCTCTCTCCTCTCTCTCGAGAGACAGCTTCTCTCAACTCTCTCCCAACTAACAGTTCTGCAAAATTCTCCCTTCAATCCCCAGCGACTTCAACCTCCGGCAAAAAATAATCGGGTGAGTTTCCTTTCGACTTTTAACCGTCAATGGACATGAAGACTTCTCCGGCGACAATAACTTCGAGTTCTTCGTCGTCCCATTTCTTTTTTCACAGGTAAAAAATTATGAAGAAACAGAGGAACTTGAGCCAACTACTCTTCTAGTATTCAAATGTGGACTAAATAAAACCTTAATTTCTGGCATTTCTTCTTCTTGTTGCCGTATTGTTGATTCAGATTTATTGGTGATTTTTGTTCATAGTTGATGTTCTCTGTGTGTGTGATGTGTTGGTGTTTCTGGGTTGATTTGTTGCTTGTTTGGGTAAAAATGGTGTTGCAACAGATGAAACATCTGATGCAACATATGAAACATCTGATGCGACAGATGAAGACATCTTATGCAATAGATGAAAACATCTGAGCAACAGATTAAAATCTGATGCAACTATGAAAATCTGATGCAACGGATGAACAATCTAACAGATCATTAATCTGTTGCGACAGACGACTCTTCTATTTGGAAGAAATCAAAACAATATTGATCCAAAAGATAACTCATTTTACAACAGATGAGTGATATGTTTCAACAGTTCAGTGATCTATTTTTATTGTCTCCAACGGTTTACTCATCTGTTGCAACAGACCAGTTATATGTTGCAATAGATTAGTGAACTATTTTTATGGTTTCCAAAGTATTTCTCATCCGTTGCAACAGGTCAATTATATGTTGCAACAGATAACATACCTGGTGCAACATATTAGTGATCTGTTCTTATGGTTTCCAATAGACTACTCATCTGTTGCAATAGGTTGGTTATATGTTGCAACAAATAAACTACCTGGTGCAACAGATTAGTGATCTGTTTTATGGTTTTCAACGGATTACTTATCCGTTGGAAATAAGTTGGTTATATATTGCAATAGATAAATTACCTGGTGCAACAGATTAGTGATCTGTTTTTATAGTTTTCAATGGATTACTCATCCTTGCAACAGGTTGGTTATATGTTGCAACAGATAAACTACCTGGTGCAACAGATTAGTGATCTATTTTTACTATTCTAATGGATTACTCATCCTTGCAATAGGTTGGTTATATGTTGCAACAGATAAACTACCTGGTGCACAGATTAGTAATCTATTTTTATGGTTTCCAATGGTTTGCTCATTCATTGCAATGGGTCGGATATATATTGCATCAGATAAAATACCTGGTGCAATAGATTAGTGATCTGTTTTTATTATTTCCAACGGTTTACTTATTCGTTGCAACAGGTCGGTTATATATTGCTACATATGACATACCTGGTGCAACAAATGTGTGGTCTATTGGAACTATTATTTTACCATTGTGCATGTTAGATTTATTGTTATCCTTTTTTAATGATGCATTAATCAATTATAATCTATTTTATGTTCCTGTTAATTTAAGTTAATACGGATCCCAAAAGAAAAGAAATCGAATCAAGTCCAAGTAAAGGAACAAGTACAACAGCTTGGATACATCCACCACTTTATGAGCTCTCTTTACAAGCGTTATCTCAATTAGGAGCAGAAGATAATGAACACGGGGAGGAGAAATGTCTCAAAAGAGATAATCCAAATGCTAATAACCCTTCCGCCGAAGAGTTAGTCAAAACCTTTAGCATTGATTGTTATCCTTTGAGAATGCAATGCGATGGTGCCACAGATTTAACAGGTGATTTCGTGATTAAGTCAGCCATGAAAAAATCTTTTAATGCATTTAAAAAAATACTTCGAGAATAAAAAGTGGATGGTTATTTTAGGGAAAGTTGATTTGGGCAATATCTTGATTTGCCGGAGGACAACAATTCTTGTTTCTAGATGAAAATGGTATACGATCTTCTCAAGCGTAGGTTTATGTATGAAAACAAAGACAAGATGAATGAGGTATGGATAAATTATTGTAGCATGCCTGTTTGTTTTGGTTGGAAGTAGTTTACCATAGTTACCGGACTAAAATATAGCTTCCTTCTCTTTTCTCAAGTTATACCTACTCTGACCCAAAAAAAATCACCCCGCACACCCAAAAAAGACAAAGGCAAGTCGAGTAATCGTGAGGACCTGGTGTCCATTGTTGGTCCAAGCTTTAAAAATAGAAATTTGATAGGAACATTGAAAGGTAAAGGACTCTCAAAGAAGCACAAGAAATCATTGTACTTGGTTTAGTTTGTATATTATATTCTTTGGGCGAGAGACGTTAACAACAACATAAGCACAACTATCCTTGGGGTTATGAAAGCTTCAAAATAACTGTCCAATATTTGTTGAATCCGTTAACACCAAAGACAGACAACTTATATGGCTTTCCATGGGCCTTCATGGTAAATATTTATTTTATCATGATATGATTCATCATTTTTTTATTCAATAGATGTTATGTTATAGGCTTGGGCATTTAAAGTCATTCCTTATTTGAGACAACAAGTGAACTACCAGGAAAAAGTTTTCTGTCCAAGAATCCTGAGATAGTTGTCGGCCAAAACTGATAAAAATGCAAAATTTCTTAATCTTTTCAAGGGCCACAAGAGACCAGCATGAGCCGAAGAAGGTGAATGTACATCATTTGTTCCAACAAACAAGTAGGTATATATCTGTTTCAACAGCTGATACATCTACTGAAAATTATCAAACAGATATATACATCTGTTGCAACTGTTGTCTAACCTGTTATATCAAATGTGTTATCTGCTGCAATAGATGAATCTTATGTTACAACAGATGGGTCATCTATTTGAAATTATCATACTTCTCTGATATACCTGTTCGAATTCATCCCAACAGATGATCCATGTGTTGCAACATAAGGCTCATCTGTTATAACAGATAGACAATATATTTATAATTACATTGATATTTTCTGGCTTTTTAGGTACATGTCACAGTAGAAGACACTGCTGAAGAGCATAATATCACAGTTGATAATCTATCAATTGTTTCTAAAAAAAAAAAGTAGAGCCTGTCAGTTCAGGAGAATGAAAGAATTACTCATTTGAAGAATTCAACATCTCGAAAGAGGCTCTACAAAAACTAACACAGTTGATCAACGACTATTCAGAATGGATTATCGATGGGTTATTAAAGTATCAATCCGGTAGGTACATAAATCAACTTTTAAAGATATTGGTTTATACGATTCTTATTGTAAGAACATGACATTAACACATATAAATGATCATGTAGAAAATAAAATGATGAACTCTACAAAGTGAACGAATCGAGTCTTGATTTTGATATGTTCGACTTTGTTGTTGCACATTTCTAAATAAAAAATTGGTTCTATTTGATGTCACAACCCCAAACTTGCTGGAAAGATAAGGTTTAAATGTCATACATATTACTATTAATTAATACTTTATTTAATTCCATCTGTGTATTAATTTTTTCATCATGTAATTCGAAATATTTGATAATATGTGCAGCACATCGATGTCATTTTTTACTACCTCTAAAAGCAGACCAAGTTACAAATACAAGAACAATACAGATACATGACAGACAATTATTTGTACAAAGTTTACATCAATAATTCCTACGATAGGTATTGTCAACAATAGGCGGATGTTTTTCGAAATGAGGAATTCTTAATCAACATCATCAAAGGTTTTAGAATTCCGGTTGGCTTACCTTGGCATTTGGTCGATGAAGTGTACATCCCAATCAATTGTGGTGATGAATTCCATTGGGTGTTGGCTGTCATCGTTCTAAAAGAGAAGAGAATCTGTGTTTATGACTCGATATCGCGAAGGAGACATTTCGAGCTATCTTCTGAGATACAAAAATTGGCCAAAATATTACCTACTTACCTTGGTATGAGTGGATTTTTGGACCAAAAGATTCGTACTGATTGGTCAACGATTGAAGCATATTGGGATAAAATGTGTAATCCATTTGATGTACAATATATTGAAGGAATTTCTCAACAAACCATTGATAGCCTGTAAGTTTAAGTGTCATGATTTAGTTTCATTTCACAAATTTCACAATGCTTGCATGAACGACAAGATATGGATTATCTGTTTTTTAAAACGCAGGGATTATAGTCCTTTTGTTATCGCATACACCGAGTATTTGAGTGATGGATTACAAGTACCAATTAATGAACTTGATTCTGGATTGCTCCGCAAAAGATATGCTGCTCTTTTATGAAAATATGGAGAAGCGAAAGCTGAGAAGCCGTACGCAAGCAACATTAAAGATCCACGACGACCAAAGCCGAATTCCGCAGCACCGAATGAAGAACAACTTGTCCATATTGAGTAAATCTTTATAGCTTGAGTCCTTCAATGTAATAACCTATCCTCCTTGGTTTAACTTTTTGATTTATTTATAGAGTAAATCATTTGTACCCATAATGATTTTTTTACATCTCATTTATTTGCTGAGTTATTTCATGTAATTTTCGAAGGCTTCAACTTATTTTATGTTGTCTATGAATGTAATCTAATCCTTAATTTTGAACATGTTAATTGAAATGGAATACTAGATTCAAATATTACAGAAGATAATACATCAACTGCAACAGATGACATATCTTATTAAATAGATTTAGACATATGTTTCAACATGAGATACAATACGTAGGTCATCTGCTGGAAATTATATAACAGGTCTTTCTATTTTCTTGATTTTTCCAACAGATTACCTATTAGTTGTAACAGATAGATTATATGTTACCACAGATTGCATATTTGTTGCACAGACAGACTGGGAAATATCTATTAATGCAACAGATGACCAACCTATTCCAACAGATAATCAATCTATCACAACATGTATTATATCTGTTTTAACAGATATACTATCTGTTGCATTATAAAAATTCAACTTGTCCAGTATAAAAATTATTTCCACTACATGTAAAGTGAAGTGGCTTGAAATGAAAAATTATTAGCATGTTCATATTCGTCTTTGTACACATTCTTCTTTATAAACGGGCTCCAACCATTTAGTTAGTACCCTATAATCCCAAACCCATTTCATCTTTCCCACAATGGCGTCTCACATACCGGTCATTTCTGTGTCGGTCATCAAACACTCGATGTATGCAAGCGAGCACGATCTGCACGCTGCACTGGTTTTATATTTTGGGAGCTAGATGTTCTTATTTCGACCTTTAAAATCTCATGATTTCTTCATCAATACTTTAGCCGGTAAATGATCTATCAGCTTACTCTACGTAAACAACTTGGACAACAACTTCAAGGGTGGCTGCATGTGGGCTAAAAATGTGTCCTCGCTGAAGACAGCTAAGTTACAGTCATAAACCATAATCTTTCCCTCGTAGAGTAGTATCTCAACAGTGAAAAAATATTTGACTTCCACGTTCATGACTACAAGGATTCTCTTTGCCTTGGTCCAGCTCTTGCTGTGTGGATATGGCTGTAGACACGTAATTTTGTCCCTTCATGATAGCACTTTTTACCTATTTTTACCTTATACAACCGTATACCCTCACCCATGTAATTACATCCCACAAAAATACAAAAAAAAAAACTCTCAACAAAATTCCTAACAAACTTTTATTCTTTTTAACATCCTAACAACCCTTTCAATGAAAAGAAGACACATCACCCTATACCCCAACCCTCACCCCTACCCCACGTGACCCTTCTCTTTTCTTGGCCATAAAGAAATATACATAGAGAGGAAACTTCTATAAAATACACAAAAAGGGACCATTTTGTTTTTTTTTTCACTTGATGAATACACACACAAAAAAGAATACACACTAAGGAGAGGGGGACATTATCCATCATCACCATAAAAAGAGAAGGTACTTAGAGGGGCTCCATTTTTTTCACCACCACAGACCCTTCTTCCATTTTTCTTCACAGTAACCATACTCATACTCACTGATTGAAAATCCACTCTCCACCTTCTCAATTTTCACTCTCACACACCGCACACATACACTCTATTAAAGCTCACACACAACGACGAACATAGAAGAATAAAAATCACAAGAAAGAAGAGAAAAAAATGGTGTGAGAACCAAAGGAAAAAAAAGAAATTCGGTTGTTTGGTCACTATTTCGGTGACAGTTTCGCTGATGCTCATCGTTCTCTTTTGGTCTCCGGGAGAGTTTGAACTGGGAAACGATAATCTCGCCGGAACAGCCTATTTTTCGAATATTTTCAGGCAACCCCAGTTAGAAAACACCCAAGCTCACAAGAATCTAACATACTTTTGTCAGTTCTGGCCATCCCTTGCTCGCTGGAGTTCGAGTTGTGCGAGTGTTTAGTTTTTCTATTTGATTTTTTTAAGCTGGGGGTTCCTCTATTTTAGTGGTTCATCGTCAAGAACAGGGTTTTGAGTTTTATCAATTGTCGTTTCTGGGTTTGGATCTTGGTTTTCATATTAAGGTTTTCAGCCTTGGCTTGAAATCTATTTGGCTTTTTGGGGGTTTCATTTGGAGATTCTGATCGTTTCCAAATCTGATCGGTTGTTTGTCTCGAGAAATTGAATTGGTTTTGTTCATCGTTGGGGTTTCGTTTGAGGATTTTTGGTTTTTGGACTTCCTTATTATCTACGAGAATATTCCATTGAGGTCCATTTTTTAAACTCATTTCTCATTCTTTATTTTGGTTATTTGAATTGGCTATAACTATGCATTTATCTGTTTTGATTGTTGGATGTTTGTTGATATTGTTGAAATTATGATCATGTGCTTGGTGATATGATTCCGAGGGTATGAGGAACAAATTTGTTTAATTTTAATTGTGCTATTGTAAGAAAGGAATTCGAGGGGAGTAAGAAGTTGTTAAAAGTTGAATGTAGTTAAATTTTGGTTCGTTGTCGTTTTGTTCAATTCGAGATAAGCATAAATAAGATGGATTTATGATACGTTGAAACAGATAGGAAATATAGGTTCGGGTAGGCAAATTTTAGAACTTGTTGTTTCGATTGAATGTTGGAATGTGAGTATGAATGTTTCTTTCTAGTTTGTTGTATTTAATTCAAAAATGTATTCATTTAATCGGGGAATGCCCCAAGACACATTGTATTTATTCACCGGGGAATGCCCCGACGTACTATATTGGTGGAAGACGTTTGTGAGGAAGGCCCGAGGCATCGGGTAAAGCACGGGAGCGTAGTTAGGATTAGCATAGGTTAGATAGGGTTTGTTTTTCGCAATTTTTATCTTTGGACTGTATAATTTGGACTGGACACTATATTTTTTACTCATTTTGTTTTGTTTGTTGGTTTGTTTGTTTTACGTGTCTTGTGTGGTTTATACATTTGTAGTGACAAATTAGCTCGATATGCTCCACCAAGTGATCATGGTCGAACCACGATATCGAGGGCTTCCTAACACCTTCCCCTCAGTCAACAGAGATTCCGATCCTTAGTCGGAATCTCTATTCGCAAATCAGTCTAAAAGAGTCAAAAACAATTTTGAAAAGAATTTTTCAAAGGTGACTTAGCACACTGGATCATTCCAAGTGGCGACTCCGAATAACAAAGAAAAAAATAATAAAAATTCAAAATAGTCCTTTTTCAAAACAATCTTTATTTTGTCACTTTAGAAAATAAAAACCCTTTCGAATTTAAAAATCGAGTCTTTTCAGCTGTAAAAGGGCCGTGACAGCTCTGGCGACTACGCTGGGGACAAATTTTCAGAATTTGAGCTTTTTGTGGAGTCATATCGGCTTTGTTTGGCATTACGAGTGTATAAGCATTATTTGTAATTTTGTTTGTGTTATTGCCATCACTTTTGTGCATTTTCGTGCTCTTTGTTTACAGTATTTATCCTATGTGTTATCGCTTTTATGTCTGTCATCATGTGCACAACCTGAGTCTTTCTTTCCGCAACAAGTTCGTAGTATTCGTGTTGTACACGACCTCTAGTTGAGTCACCCTTATCTTAGGGGGGGAGCCGTCGGTGTTATGGAGTAGGTGGAAAGCAAAGCAGCCACTATCAACCATACGCTCCCCCGAACAGGCTTGTTAGTGAAACCCAATGTAGGTCAACCTTTAGGTCATGCTTATGTGCATCATATTGAAGACCTAGCGGGGCCCACTCGGTCCTTCGTAGGAGACTCACCTCTAAAGTATATTTACGTGCTAAGTATTGCATCTCTGAGGGTAACGGAGTTATTTGAGTCGATTTGATAGAAAACATGTGTTAGAGGTAAGTGTGTAGACCAAAAAAAAAAAGAAATGAATGGTAAAATAAAATAAGAGAAGAAAGAAAAATAAAAAAAAAATGGTGAATCAAAAAGAGGGTCGTAGTTTATTTTAGAGTTCTTTATGGCTTTTGTTCTTCACAATCCAACAACTCAAAAAGATTTTTTTTACCTTTTACATTTATTTTCTCAAAGTACCGTAAATTCAACAAAAAAAAAGGATTTTGTTTACCTGTTCTACTTATTTGTCAAAAACAAAAGTACAAAAAGATTTTCCTTTTGTTTTTTAGTAAGCATTCTTAATTCAAAAATTTCAAAATAAAAAAAAAAGATTTTTATATAGTAGTAGGTTTTTATAAAAGAATTTGCAAAAAGAGTTGGTAGAAATTTGTACATTTCCTCTAATAAAAATGCCAAAAAAAAATTTCTTCATAATTGTTGGTGTCAGTCTTAGTTGAAGTGTCTAATTAAAAATCGAAAAAGGTTTTTATTCGTTTATTTTTTATTGTGTCTCTTATGTTAGGGTCAATCTATTAGTTAATCGTTAATTGTCCAATCTGGACGAACTACGCATACCTGATTCTTGTCCCTCGGGTCGGGATACGTAAGCAACCCTCGGTGGGTTCGGTAATCTTTTTTTTGGGCCTTTGTCTTAGTCTTAAGTTAGGTTTTTCTCCTTGTAATCTAAAGTCATTATCTTGTCCTGACCAAGTATGTTGATTTTATTCAGTGGTATTGTTTGGCGAATTAGAGTCATAAAGTCATTTGTCCCTTCGACATATCCGCACCAGAGTCCCAAGGGTTTGGACTCTTTTGCTCCTATCAAATTTTTGAGATAACGTCTTAATATGTTATTACAGGATGGATTTGTGCACCAAGTCTAGAGTCCTAAGGGTTGTCAAGGTGCCCAAAAAGTTAATCAAGTAGTGGGACATGTTTAACTATGTTGACAAACAGAAACTGATTAAAATATTAGGTGATCTTACAGAACTTCTGCATATTACCCCTCGTCCAGATCTAATAGACGTGTTGTTGACCTTTTGGGATCCAAGTAGATTGGTATTTAGGTTTGGAAATTGTGAAATGACTCCTACTTTGGTAGAAATATCTGGTCTGTTGCATTTGCCCTATATTGATAAAGGTATGATTAGAGCTCGAAATCATACTGTCACGAGGTTTTTTCAGTGCTGTGGGTTAAAAAGTAAAGATACGTATTTGGGTTGTTTGAAAGATTCGTGGATTTCCTTAGATTTTTTGTTCGCTAGATTCAGGCCCTCGGAAGGTTTTGATTGCTTTTGGGATGAATTTCATATGACTAAGGAGAAGTGGGAGAGAAAGAGTCTTAAAGTCTTCACCCTCGCTTTGTTAGGTACTTTAGTGTTTCCACTAGAAGAAAGATGCATCAATACACGTTTGCATTCTGTAGTGATGGCCTTATTTCATGAGGAACAAGGGGACAATGTTACCATCATACCTATGATCTTAACAGAAATATACAAGGCTTTAACTGAAGTGAAGGGATGGATGAGATATTTTTAGGGAAGTAACCTAATGTTGCAACTAAGGTTGATGGAGAATTTGCATGCACCTTCTCTAATTAGACCGGATTTGATTGACCGTTGCATGCCCAATCGAGTGAAAGCCATGGGACAAAGAATGCGCGTTGCCAAATTCTCTCTACCCGTGGGAATCAATGGTTGGATTGAATTTATTGAGTCAAGAACTGAGGATAACATTCTATGGAGATGTCTATGGCTTCGTCCAAAAACAATCTTATCTGGGTGTCAGATGCAAATCCTTTTGGTTATGATAGGACTTAATTGTACTCGACCATACACTCCTGCTAGGGTAATACGTCAGCTGGGTAGATCGCAAGACGTCCCACCCGTGGTGGATCTGCTGAAAGTTGTTGAGTACTTTAAGAACCAAGCCTTAGGGGAGACCAAATACGAGCAACTCTAGAATCACGCAACAAAAATTGGTATAGATACTTTCAAAAAAAGGTTCGATAACCCAGGGTACAGTTCAAGATATGAGATCTGGATTCAATCTATATCTCGGGGTGTTAGCAGGACATTACCAGTACAACTTAGAGAAAGAATACGAGAAGAATGCACTATTGACGACAGTCGAGATGAAAGTGCGGAGGCCAAAGTGAAGACACTGAGGGTTCGGTTATCAAATTTGCTCAAGACTATAGAAAGGTATGAGAACATTCTTTTAGGTACACTCCCATGAGGTGAGCATACGTGCCAGAATCATCTTCCCAAATATCGGGGTGTCTTTGCAGTCTACGAAGTTTGAATGGGAAAAAGAGAACTTCACAGACAGGTCCATCTCAGCCAGGGCAGAGCACCAGTTTGAAAGAGCATTTCTTATCTTTTATTTAGTTTGAGTCTCTTATTTTCTGTTATTGCAAGGTAGCGTCTTTGTTATATCGGTGTTAAGTTTGCTTTTGGAGTCTTTATTAGGAGAATTATGTATGTCAAATTGTTGGTCTAGAGTGTTGTTTGGTATTTGTTGTTTAGTTTTAAAGTGGTCTTAAATTTGGAGTATGTTTAGTTGTTATGATGTTGCGTCGTTCTTTCTTTTGATTGTTTTTCTCTTAAAAAAATTCAAAAAACAAAAATCATCAAAAATCATTAATTTTTTGGTATTTATGCATGAGCGGCCCGAACTACGCATGATCTGATTTATGTACAGCATGATACGTAGGCAACCTACTTTTGGGTTTGATCTAGTCATTTTGTTTCATTAGTTTTCATTATTTTTTTCTCTTTTAAATAAAATCAAAAGCCATAAAGTATGATAAAACAAAGGTAGATAGTGAGAGAAGAAAAGAAAGAAAGGATGATGAGAAAGAAAAGAAAGGAAAAAGAATGATGCAAAAGAAAAGAGAAGCGAACAAAAAACAAAACAAAGAGGTGTAGTTGGAGGAAAGAAGCAATTAAGTGTAGGAGAAAGATCGGAATGATGTTAAAATGACCTCGCTACCCTCAAAGTCTGTTAGAAATGAACATGAATCTAGGACAATTTTACCAATGTGATTCCCATGCTTGTTGTGTGGCCTAATCCTAACGGGTTTTGTCTTTCATGAGCATGTTCTTTTAGATAAGTGGTTGGTTTGTAGCACTCTGGCTAGTCATCCGTACTTCACTAGATCAAAAGAGAAGCTTGCCATGGATAGAAGGGAGATTGAAAATTCACTCATTAACCCAGATCAGGATCCCAGGGAAGAAAGTTTAGAAGGCAATGATGAGGTATTGAGACTTATACAACAATTGCTAGATCTGCACCGAGCATGGGCTAGTGGCATGCCTCCTTCTCTGCTCTCTGAAGATCTTGGGAATATCCCTAATTGTCAACCGCTTTCTCAGGCGCAATTCTCTTTTCCTATTAAGTCACCGGAACACGCGCCAGGATTCACTCCGCGACAATATTACCCTGGCACTTCTAGTATGCCTCTGACAGTTCCTCAACCAAGGCCCACAATTCAGCCGACGCCATCGGCAGTGCCTGTGTTCGTGGCTCCACCACCACTTGCAGCTCCCACCTATACTATATGTCCGATAATGGTACTCCCTCGGTCTGCTAGTGAGCCAGTATTTAAGGTTTCAGATAATCAATATTATGTCCTAGAACCTAATTTGAAGATGAATGAACCTTATAGGTACACTCAGCCACCCACGTTTTCATTTGCTACTGAAAAGCCTATTGCAACAGAGGAACAATAACTCATGGCACGAAAATTAAAGAGTTTAGAACAATCGATGAGGAATTTACAGGGGATTGAGGGTTATAAAAGTGTTTCCTACAAGGATCTTTGCATGTTCCCAGACGCCAACCTTTCCCTCGATTTTAAAATGCCCAAGTTTGAGGAGTATGTTGGGCACAGTGATCCTGTGGCACACTTGAGATGTTATTGCAACCAATTGAGGGTTGCAGGGAGAAGGGAAGAGTTTCTCATGGCTTTATTTGGCGAGAGTCTTTCCGATCTGTCTTCAGAATGGTTTGTCGATCAAGATATCGACAAGTGGAACAGCTAGGATGACTTAGCTTCTGAGTTTGTGTAATATTTTTAGTATAATGTCGACCTGATTCTTGACGAAAAATCCTTGGTCAACATGAAGAAAAAAAGCACTGAAGGCTTTAGGGAATACGTGATAAGTTGGCGTGAACAGGCTGCCAGGGTAAAGCCTCCAATGAAGGAGAGTAAGCTGGTAGAGGCCTTTATTAAGGCATAGGATGAGACCTATTTTCAACATTTACTTCTGGCAATGGGCAAGTTTTTTATTGAAGTCCTCAAAATGGGAGAGATGATCAAGGAAGAAATCAAGACCGGCAGAATAGTGAGTTTTGATGCGTTGAAAGCCATCACACAAGAAATTCAAGGTGGATCTGGAACGTTCAGAGGTTAAAAAAAATGAGGATGTGTCAACCGTTGTAGCTGGAACCCATTCCTATCCCAAAAGACCGCTTCGCCCCTATCCCCAATCCCAAACCGAAGTCTACGCCCAAGCTCCATATATTTCTCACCACCATTACTACCCTCCACAAAACCCATTATATTCTATTCCATCACCCCCGTATCTAGTATATGGCACGCAGCCATATGTCCAAACCCCTTCTTACCCGCAATGGCATGCGCAAGCTCCACAAAATCATCCTTCAGCTCCACAAAATTTCCAAAACCCCTCTAGACCCGGTTTTTAACCTCAGACCGAGTATAAGAAAGAGAAGGCGGTCAAGAATCAGTTCACGCCTCTCGGGGAGTCATATGCCAGTCTGTTTGATAGGTTGAGGAAGTTGAAGGTCTTGAGCCCAATTCAAGGAAGGCTTTTAAATCTACCTCCAAGAAATCTTTATTATTCGTTAAGCTGTGTGTATTGTTCTGATATGCTAGGGAACGATATTGAGAAATGCTGGCATTTGAAGAGAGCTGTCCAAGATTTAATTAATGAAAAACAAATTCCTGGTCCAGGCCCTAGAAGTTCCAAACATTAACCAGAATCCATTGGCAACCCAAGCTGAAACCAATATGTTGGAGTTGATATACGATGGAAAAGATTCGTCGATGTGTTATAAGCCTATTGTTAGAATACAAACTAAGGAGGAAAAATCGATGAATGTGGTGGATTCATTGAAATTAGTATCTTAAAGCCAGGAAGGAATGAGAGAAGATGAAGTCCAAGAAAGCACAAAGAAACCTGTGGTCACGGTGCAAGGAGCCAAAAAAGATGTTATTCTAATATAAGACAAGCCTTTGTTGACAGTGATAGGAGCTTCGGGTAAGCCTATCTTGACGGTGAAAGGCGCACTGGCAACGCCTTTTGTTCTCAAACTAATGACCCATCCTATGATAGTTGATATGAAATAGGTTCCTTAGAACTATAAGCAGACTGTGATGACCTATCAGGGGAAAGAAGTAGTGGAAGATGTAGATGAGGTAGAGGTTTGACTCGGTCAGGAAGATGCTTCATGCCTGAAAGTTTAAGGAAGTCTAAGACAATTATGAATGGACCTTCATCTATCAAAAAGCATGTCACCAAAGAAGAAGCTGAGGAATTTTCGAAAAATATAAAGTTGCCAGAGTATTCAATAATAGATTAGTTGAAGAAAACCCATACTCAAATTTCCCTCTTATCTTTGTTGTTGCATTCCAAGGAACATCGTGATATTATATTGAAGGTATTAAATGAAGCATATGTTCCTAGGAAGATTATAGTAAATCAGCTTGAGAAAATGGTTGAAAAAATCATTGAGGTCAATCGGATCAGCTTCTCTGACGATTAATTTCCTGTTGAAGGTATAGGGCATAACCGGGGTCTTTACATTATGGTGAAGTGAGAAGATTTATACATCACTTATGTCATGATTGATGGAGGTTCAGGTGCAAATATCTGCCCTATTTCTACTTTACAAAAGTTGAATATTGGTGTTGAGAGGATCAGGCCCAACAATGTATGTGTCAGGGCTTTCAATGGTGTGAAATCAAACTCCATTGGCGAAATAGAAATAATGTTGATTATAAGGCCTATTGAGTTCTCCATAGAGTTTCAAGTGTTGAATATAGACTCCTCTTACAATCTGTTGTTGGGAAGACCATGGATCCACAAGGCAAAGGCGGTTGCATCTACATTGCACCAAATGATCAAGTTTAAGTATGACAGGCAAGAAGTGGTTATTCATGGTAAAGGAGATTTTTCAGCCTATGAAGATTCTCCCTTGTCCCTTATTGAAGAAAATAATGTAGAGGAGACATTTATTTATCAAACTTTTAATACAGTGTCAATAAATCGTATCGCTGAAGGGCAGGTTATGCTGGGACCATAATTGTCTTTCGCTTCTATCATGATAGTGAGTGGGATTTTAAAATATGAATTTGTGCTAGGGAAGGGTTTAGGAGTGTCTCTGCATGGTATCATTCGTCCCATATGCTCGAGAGAGAACATGGGCGTTTTTGGTCTGGGATTTGAACCTACGACTGATGTTTTCAAAAAAGCCAAGGGAAATAAAAATGAAACATGGTCACTCCCTTGCCCAATGCCAATACTCAGTGAATTATTTGTCAAGAGCGATGCCATGAAGCATGTAGAATTTGACGTTGAATTGGTTGATGACTTCTAAAACTTGCTGATGGATGTTAATATGGTTGAAGTAGGAGAAGGTAGCAGTAAGGCAAGTGTGCAGTTCATAGGTCCTGAGGTCCATCTCAACAATTGGGAAGTCACTCCTCTCCCCATCATGATGGAGTTTTGGTAGTTTATTTTATTTTTTCTTCTATTTATCCGAGTTATTCCAGGGTTGTAATTCAGAATTTAGCTTGTTTACATTCTGTTGTCATTTGTGTTTAAACCCTCCTGTCTTTCCCTTTTAATGAAATGCAATGTCCCCTTATTGTGTCTAATATATTTTGATTTTGTCTTTTTCTCTATACAGTTCTCTTGATGCTGATTCTAATGACATGAAATGCATGCGAAATTTTCAGCCTGATCTTAAAATTCAAACTAATCAAGATATAATGAATCAAGAGGGGAAATATGATGAAGAAGAGGCACTAGAGGAAATAAGCAAAGAGTTGGAACAGTTTGAAGACAAGCCGAATCCTAATTTGAACGAAACTGAGCCAATAAATCTAGGGAATCAAGAAGATGTTAGGGAAACTAAAATAAGTGCACATGCTGTCGCAGCTAAAAGATGGAATGATTCAAGCATTAATTGATTATAAGGATGTTTTTCCATGGACATATGATGATATGCCTAGTTTAAGCACTGAATTAGTGGCTCATAAATTGTCAACTGATCCCACATTCCCCCCTGAGAAACAGAAGTTGAGGAAGTTTAAAACTGATGTAAGCATTAAAATCAAAGAGGAAATTATGAAACAACTTGAAGCCAAAGTTATTCGAGTGGCTCATTATCCTACGTGGTTATCCAATGTTGTTCCTATCCCAAAGAAAGATGGAAAAATTCGAGTATGTATTGATTACCGTGAATTGAACAGAGCAAGTTCAAAAGATGGCTTTTCACTGCCCAACATCCATGTTTTACTGGACAACTGCGCTAAACATGAGGTTGCCTCTTTTGTGGATTGCTATGCCGGATACCACCAGATCATTATGGATGATGAAGACGCGGAGAAGACGTCTTTTATCATACCATGGGGAACCTATTTTTATCGAGTGATGCCATTCGGTTTGAAGATTACTGTAGCAACATACATGAGAGCCATTACCACTATGTTTCATGATATGATGCATAAGGAGACTGAGGTCTATGTAGATGATGTAATTATTAAGTCAAAAAGTCAGGCTGACCATGTTAAAGATTTAAGAAAGTTCTTTGAAAGGATTCTCAGGTATAATCTCAAGTTCAACCCAGCAAAATATGTATTTGGAGTTCCATCTGGAAAGTTGTTGGAGTTTGTAGTCAGTCATCGGGGATTTGAATTGGATCCCTCAAAAATCAAAGCCATTCAGGATTTGTCCCCGCCCAAGAATAAGATGGGGGTGATGAGTTTACTTGGTAGACTGAACTACATCAGTAGGTTTATTATTTAACTCACAACCACTTGTGAGCATATATTCAAGTTGTTAAAAAAGAGTGTTGTGGTAGAATGAACTGAAGAATATCAGGAAGCGTTCGATAGAATCAAAAGATACTTATCAAATCCACTTGTTCTGGTACCACCGAAGCCTGGTAGGCCTTTGATCTTATATTTATCAGTCATGGATAATTCTTTTGATTGTGGTCTGGGTCAACACGATGTCACAGGCAAAAAGGAGCGGGCTATTTATTATTTTAGCAAAAAGTTCACTGCATATAAGGCCAGGTACACTTTTCTTAAAAAGACGTGTTATGCCCTAACTTGGGTAGCACATAATTTGAAGCATTATCTTTCGTCGTACACTACTTATCTCATCTCCCGTATGGATCCTTTGAAGTATATCTTTCAAAAGCCTATGCCGACCGGTCATCTGGCAATGTGGTAAATATTGCTTACTGAGTTCGACATTGTATATGTGACTTGAACCGCCATGAAATCCCAAGCCTTGGCAGATCATCTTGCTGACAATCCCATTGATGAAGAGTATGAGCCATTAAAGACATATTTTCCTGATGAAGAAGTGTTAAGTGTCGATGAAGTCGTTATAGATGCTAATCTAGGTTGGAAGTTGTTCTTCGATGGAGATGTCAACATGAAAGGAGTTGGAATAGGTGCATTTATTATCTCTGAATTGGGGCAACACTTCCCGGTAACAGCGCAACTTCAATTTTATTGTACCAATAACATGGCGGAATATGAAGCTTGCGTTTTGGGTTTGAGGTTAGTTGTTGATATGGGAGTCTAGGAACTATTAGTGTTGGGGGATTTAGATATGCTAGTCTATTAGATTCAAGGCGAATGGGAGACGCGAGATTTAAAGCTCATACCGTATCGGCAATGCTTGCAAGATCTATGTCAACGGTTTGTGTCAGTAAAGTTTAGGCATATTCCAAGGATTCATAATGAGATTGTTGATGCTTTAGCCACTCTGTCTTTAATGCTCTAACATCCTAATAAAGCCTACATCAATCCAGTGCATATACAGAGTCGTGATTAGCATGCTTACTGCAATGCGGTTGAAGAAGAGCTCGATGGAGAACCTTGGTTCTTTGATATCAAGCAATACATTCAGTCAGGAGAATACCTAACACATGCCACCAGTGATTAAAAAAGGACTATTAGGCATTTGGCTAGTGGATTTTTCTTAAGTGGGGGAATCTTATATAAGAGAACCCCGGTTTTGGGACTTTTGAGGTGTGTAGGTGCAAGAGAAGCCTCGGGATCATGGTTGAAATACACTATAGAGTATGCGGACCGTATATGAACGGTTATGTCTTATCAAAGAAGATACTTCGAGCAGGTTATTATTGGCTTACTATGGAGTGGGATTCATGGCCTTTCGTAGCTTGGGAGATAGACATGATCGGGCCGATTGAGCCAAAAGCGTCAAATGGGCATAAATTCACTTTGGTGGCCATCGATTACTTCACAAAGTGGGTAGAAGCAGTGACTTTCAAGTCAGTGACAAAGAAAGCGGTAGTATATTCTGTTCATGCCAACATCATTTGTAGGTTTGGAATTCCTAAGATGATCATAACAGAAAATGCTGCCAATCTCAATAGTCATTTGATGCAAGAAGTGTGTCAACAGTTTAAGATCACACATCAAAATTCCACTCCATATCTTCTAAAGGCTAACATCACTGTGGAAGCCGCCAATAAGAATATTAAGAAAGTACTGCGGAAAATGGTACAAGGGTCTAGACAATAGCATGAGAAGTTATTGTTTGCATTGCTAGGTTATCGCACTACTGTTCGCACTTCAACAGGGGAAACTCCATATTTATTGGTGTATGGGATAGAAGCAGTCATCCCTGCAGAAGTTGAAATTCCCTCTCTTCAAGTCATTGTGGAAGCAGAGATTGATGATGACGAGTGGGTCAAAACCTGACTGGAACAATTGAGTTTGATTGAGGAAAAAAGGCTAACGTTGGCATGTCATGGCCAATTGTATCAGAAGAGAATGGCTTGAGCGTATAACAAAAAGGTACGACCCAGGCATTTTGAAGTTGGTCAGTTGGTATTGATGTGTATCCTTCATCACCAGGTTGAAGCGAAATGCAAGTTCTCCCCAAACTGGCAAGGTCCTTTCATTGTGAAGAAAGTGTTGCCCAAGTGAGCCTTATATTTGACAGATATTGAAGGCAAAATGGCCGAAATGGCTATCAATGCTGATGTGGTCAAAAGATATTATGTATGAAATTTCATCCTTTGTTGATTTTATTACATGTTTAGTGCTTGCATTTTTTAAGATTGATATGGTGAAGGCATTTTATTCTTCTATCCAAATATTGTGTCATCCTTTGTTTACCTGTTTGAGCTTAGTTTTATTTTTCTTTCATATCCCTCTTTTGGAATCAGATTAGAGTCAAAGATAAATATCAGGAAAATAAGAATAAAAGAAAGAGTTCGAAAATTTTTAAAAAAAATCAAATCAAAACAAAGATCAAGCTAATGGAACTACATGCGACCTAATTCTCCTCTCTTGGGAGTGAGATACGTAGGCTGCCCTATTCAGGGCTCGTTCTAACCAAATAAAGATTTTAGAGTCACCCAGTCAACAAAAATTGGAGCATGAGTTAATGTTTGTTTGAGTCGATTTCAAAAGTTGTAAGTCCCACCCACTTCAAGTGTTGTTTGAGCCTCTTGCCATCTTTTACTAACCTTATCCAAAAGACAAGTTACAACCAAAGAAAGTCCTTCAGATCAATTTTTTATAATGGTAAGGCTAAGCATGCAATGGATATGATAATACATTGTGGGGTACTACTTGTCTTCCTTAGCATAAGAAATCAGGAAAGAAATAAAAAATGAGACAGTCTTATTGGTGAAAACCCTCGCTGGCACCATAAGGCGATGGTGAGTCGAGAGAAATAAAAATGAGAGAGTCTTACTGGTGAAAACCCTCACGGCCACCATAAGGCGATGGGGAGTTGAGATAAATAAAAATGAGAGAGTCTTATTGGTGAAAACCCTCATAGGCATCATAAGGCGATGGCGAGTTCGAGAGAAAAGTGAAAAGAAAAGAGATTTGTTAGCTAAAGTATTTTAAGATGGCATCTATTGAATGAGATATATGAGTCCAATGGGTTTAAAGAAGCGGCTCAGCGGCAAAGGCACGAACTCAATAACAGATGGGAAGTTTGGATAGGAAGATCAGGTAGCTTAATCCAAAATGCATGTCATAGTCATTGGAGTTGGTTGCCACATTCAGATAAGTTCTGTTTCTTTTTTGAATAAGGGACATTGTTGTATTTAGTTTAAATGTTCATCTTTTTGTCTCTTTTATGTCACTTATTAAAACAAAAGTCACCATCATTTCCTTACACTTTAAGTCAAGTCTATGTCGAAACGAGCGAGAAAAAATTTAAAAACTTGCTACCAGTCTTTCCAATTGTATAAGGAAAAGCCAAGGACCATCAAATAAAATAAATAGGATAATAATTCAACACAAAGCAAAGGAATTCTATCAACTGACAGGTTTCTAGATTCATGGGAATATCAGATGTCAAAAGGTGCATCTCAGAGGCATGGTAAAATAGAGGCTTGATATTTGAGTCAAAGGCATTTCCCCGATCTGGTCTGGGTCAATCATGTAACAAAACAGGGGTAAGTGTCAGCAATTTGAAACAAAGATAAAAGGAACAACTGCTGGAGCAGATGCCTGGAAAGCCAAGTGATGCAAACCACCACTAAGTTTTCAACTGAAAAATTTTTCTTTAATGAAACAGGAGCAAAGTTTTGTTGTCATAGGAAAGCATGTCCAAGGGATTTTACTTCATGCTCAGGACCATCCTGAAAAAATGGGATTTTACTTTCTGTTCAGGACCCTCCTAAAAAATGGGATTTTACTTTATGTTCAGGGCCCTCCTGAAAAATGGGATTTTACTTTATGTTCAGGGCCCTCCTAAAAAATGAGATTTTACTTTCTGTTCAGGACCTTGCTGAAAAATGGGACTTTACTTTTTGTTCAGGACCCTCCTGAAAAATAGAGTTTTAATTTCTGTTTAGGACCCTCCTGAAAAATGAGACTTTACTTTTGTTCAGGACCCTCCTGAAAAATGAAAGTTTACTTTATGTTCAGGACCCTCCTGAAAAATGGGGGGGACATCATCCATCATCACCATAAAAAAAGAAGGCACCCAGAGGGGCTCCATTTTCTATCACCACCACAGACCCTTCTTCCATTTTTCTTCACAGTGACCATACTCATACTCACTGATTGAAAATCCACTCATCACCTTCTCAATTTTCACTCTCACGCACCGCACACATACACTCTATTAAATCTTACACACACACACAACGAACATAGAAAAATAAAAATCACAAGGAAGAAGAGCAAAAAATGGCGTGAGAACCAAAGGAAAAAAAGAAATTAGGTTGTTTGGCCACTATTCTGGTGACAGTTTCGCTGACGCTCATCGTTCTCTTTTGGTATCCGGGAGATTTCAAACCGGGAAATAATAATATCACCGAAGCAGTTTGTGTTTTGAACATTTTCAGGAGACCCCAGTTATAAAACACCCAAGATCACCGGAATCTGACCTACTTCTGTTAGTTCTGGCCATCGCTAGCTCGCCGGAGTTCGAGTTATGCGAGTGTTTAGTTTTTCTATTTGATTATTTTTAAGCTGGGGGTTCCTCTATTTTAGTGGTTCATCATCAAGAATAGGGTTTTGAGTTCTATTGATTGTCATTCCTGGGTTCGAATCTTGGTTTTCATATTGAGGTTTTCAGCCTTAGCTTGAAATCTTTTCGGATTTTGAGGGGTTGAATTTGGAGATTCTGATCGTTTCCAAATCTGATCGATTGTTTGCCTCGGGATATATAATTGGTTTTGTTCGTCGTTGGGTTTTATTTGAGGATTTTTAGTTTTCGGACTTCCTTATTATCTACGAGAACGTTCCATTGAGGTTCATTTCTTAAACCCGTTTCCTGTTCTTTATTTTGGTTGTTTGAATCGGCTATGACTATGTGTTTGTCTGTTCTGATGTTAGATGTTTGTTGATATTGTTGATATTATGATCATGTGCTTGGTGATATGATTCCGAGGGTATGAGGAACGAATTTGTTTAATTTTAATTGTGCTATTGTAAGAAAGGAATTCGGGGGAGTAAGAAGTTGTTAAAAGTTAAATGTAGTTAAATTTTGGTTCATTGTCATTTTGTTCAATTCGGGATAAGCATGAATATGATGTATTTGTGATACGTTGAAATAGATAGGCAATGTAGGTTTGGTTAGGCAAATTTTTGAACTTGTTGTTTCGATTGAATGTTGGAATGTGCGTATGAATGTTTCTTTCTAGTTTGTCGTATTTAATTTAAAAATGTATTCATTTAACCGAGGAATGCCCCACACACATTGTATTTATTCACCGAGGAATCCCCTGACGTACTATGCCAAGTGGTGACTCCGAGTAAAAAAATAATAATAATTAAAATGCAAAATAATCCTTTTTCAAAACAATCTTTATTTTGTCACTTTAGAAAATAAAAACCCTTTCGAATTTAAAAATCGAGTCTTTTCAGTTGTAAAAGGGGTGTGACAATGGCCTCGTCCCTCTAACATATTTAATCACTTCTTTATACCATTGGAACATAGAAACTAAAATATCAAATCTCGGGCCACCAAAATCAGCTAGCTTATGGAGATCAGCGTACCTATCCTTGAAATTATTGTAGAGTGAGGTCCATTATCCTATCGGCAGCATCATAAGCATCCGGGTACACTAATTACCTGCCCCTCATGAAGCAGAGAATTTCATCAACATACTATGGTATAAGAAGAAAATTTTTAAATAGGTTAGTAATTGTAAAGAATAAAAACACAATGGAAAGAATCTGATGCAAAGGGTTCTCTGAATTAGTTCACAGATTACCCAGCCAACGCAACTTATGCAATAGATGTGTATTATGTTACAACAGATGTGTATTATGTTGCAACAGAATACCAAGTTGTTGCAACAAATTACACATCTACTGCGTAGTTTCTTCTTCATGGAGTAGATTGGAAAGCTAGTTTATCAAAAGTAAACTTACATTGTCCTCGCATCACTCACGCATATTTGTCAGATTCGTGAAGTCTTTGGCGGTAAATAAATGCATGGTGTATTCTTTTTGAACCTTCGTTCTGCCATTCATGATTTTTTGCAGTTCCTTTTTCTTCTCCTTGACAAGTGCCGAGAATATGTCCACCTTCTTCAGTAGCCCCTGAACTTGAAAAACTCTTGGAGAGGAAAGAGTTGCAATTTTTTCTATTTTCAGAATGGAGAGAATTTGTCTAATTTTTCTTCTCTTCCTCCTAACCGCCACTGTAGGAGTTCATGTCCCCTCACCTTGTTGGATGGTATGACACCTCTCTAGGATTTTAACTCCTCATTAGCTTCAGCAATAGCCTCTAGCTTTCAAGGAGTTTGTCCTCTCTGTCCTTGCACACTTTGCTTTTGCAATGAGAACATGAGGGTGAAAAGGGGTGAGAGGGACCACTGTAAGGGTGGAAGGGACCGGTGTAGGGGTGAGAGAGACCTGTGAAAGGGGTGTTTTCAAAAGTATTTATTTTTTGCTGAGCACCAATATGCTCATAATCACTATTGGCAACAGTAGGATGGCTTCCACCATCAGAAACAACTCCACCAGCAACACCCCCAGAAGATGCACCCAAATCTGTTGCAGTTTAAGATTGGTCATAGCTTCAATATTGGGATGACCTTACCTAACTGCTCTTCTTATGGATGTTTCTCCATCCAATTCCTTCTTTATTAACCCCACCATTGGATTTTCTTTTGTATCAATAAGACCTAAAGTAAGAAAAGAAGCCATCCCCAGCTCATCAACGGTAGGCACGATCCAAGGATGCACAACCTATAAAAAATGATAGGAGGCATTTAAATCATATAATAATAATTTGCAGTCAGTTGGGTTAAATGGATGTTAACACAGCCAACTTATGCAACAAACAATCTAGCTGCCGCAGCAGCTGATCTGCAGGTCACAAGAGATTGACAATATGTTGCATTAGATTGCACATTTGTTGTATAATTTGCATCAGATAGATAATTTGCTTATTCGAGTTCAAGAACCAGAGAAACAGATGATTAATTTATTGCAAAATATGGATTGTCTGTCGCAACAAATTACCCATTTGTTTCACCAGTTGCAGTTGACGGTTAATCTGTTGTAATAGACGACCCATCTATCGCAACAGATGGAACATTTATTTTAATATCTTTCTTTGAGGAAAATTATTTTAGTTGAAATAAGATGTATTGCATCATCCGGAGGGTTAAAGAGATCAGTCTCCTTAATACATTTTTTATTACTCTTTGTTGTAGCCAACCACCTAAGGATCCTTGGATGAGAAACCTTATTTGGGCAATCCTTAAACTGCTTTTCGAGGGGAGGAATGGCTTCCATGCCCAAGCCTAAAATGTAAACAGGAAGCAAGTAGAAAAAATTCATAATAACTATATTCAATACAAATTAATGGATAAGTAAAAATAGTGATCAATTTTACTATAAAAGCCGAGGGAAAGTCGTGTAATGTGATCGTTTTTAGAGATAGCTTTGTTAGTAAATATCCGACAGTCAAATAGTCGTTGTCATATCCCCAGGGATCATCATTGAATTTCACAAAATCATCAACAAACGCCAACAAATCATTTTCTATGACTTTCCTAACGTCTCCTGCCAATAAAATGGAATGCACAAACCAAACTAAGCACAATTTCTCTCTATAGTGCTTTGGTATTATTTTAGTCTCAAGATCTGCCATCAAATCCTCCCCTTTGTAGCTAGGTCCAATAATTCCCAACAACCCATCTTCTTTACTTTGCGTTTGTTGGACCCTTTGTGGGGTGTTTCCTTGATGAGAGTTTCTTCTGGATGATCACATCTCAAGCCCGTCACTATGGCAAACTCTTTTAATCCAAAACAAACCAGCATGCCACAGTAGTTGATCCAAACTTCATCTATATTTTCTCCACCCTCCTTCAAATCTTTATCATCCCCCGCATACTTGATCCTACGCTTGAGAAGGACATATACCATGCTCATTAAGAAACGGATAGTGCGGTCCTCAGACAGCTCAAGAAAGTTTGAAAAGAAGCTCTTCTTAAAAAGTCCATCTATGCTTTCATTCTTCATAATACTCCTAAGTTTGTCAAAAGGTTTCCCTAATTGACATTTAAGTACAAGATCACCAAATCTGTATTACGGTTATTCATCAGCATCGCAACTCGAAACTTGTCAATACTAATGGTTTTGACAGAATCATGTTGGGATTTTGATATTATTTTATGCCCCATTGGTGAGAAGGAGTTATCACTTTCCTCAATTTCATTTTGCCCTAAGATTGTTCTAGAAGTTTCTCTAAATCTATTTGTACTCAAGCCTTTTTTGTTTGGTGATCAGAAGTTGATCCACTTTCTACTCTTTTAGTTTCTTTTCTTTTGGGAGACATCTTTTAATGTCTGCATAATTTTTTAAAAAAAAGCTAAGACAAATTTTAATAAATTATTCTACGCCACATTACGAAAAAATACTCCAACGGATGACCCATCAGTTGGAACAAATGGGGAATCTGTTTGAAGACCTATTTAATATCTCCCAATAGATCTTTCACCCATTACAATAGATGGACCACCACCACCACAACCAATGTAACCACCAATGCCACCAAGACCACTACCAATGCCACTAATACCAACACCAACACTACCGACACCACCACCAAAAACACAAATACCAACACCACCAACAACAGACACTAAAAACACCATAAACACCATCCAAAAATACCACAAAAATCAACAAAACACTGAGAAAAAAACTAGGGTATCGTATGCGTCCTACTTTTTTAGCATCAAAACACAAAATTGCTAACCTATTCTCGAAGATAATACAACTAAAAGTCTTATTTTTCATCATTAACTAAAAAGCGTTAGTTTTTAGAATAAAGAACTAATGTAGAACCCTTCTCGAACTCTGTTACCTGCGAATACAAAGAAAACAATGGATACAAGTGAGAATGAAGTTGAAAATAACAACTATGTGGTCGGAAATGGGAAAAACATTGATCTGTTTTGAAGGGTTGAGCAATATGTTGAGTAGTTGTTGTCCGTATTGTTGAGAGAGAGAGACAGGAGAGCGAGAACTTGATATTTGAAATGAGAAAAAGTTTTTCCCTCAAATGAATAATTTGTATGGGTTGATTTGTGATTTTGAAAAAGAATGAAAAGTTTTGAAATTATTAATTTGATACAAATTGATCTTAATTAATTTTTAAAATTTCAAAAGATATAGTTTTTAAAATATTAATTTAATGAGAACTCATTTCAAATCAGAGTGATCGATCAATGACTCGGGTCGGGATGAATGCAATACCAACACCATGCAAATGCAACGACTCAATTGAAGTTGTTTTTGACCCTGTGAGTTCATTCATCCATCCATCCATATTTCAACCTAAATCAATTTAGGTACTATTAATCTTAACATTAAGTTATTGAGAACTTATTTCAACTCCGAATGATCGATCAATGACTTGGGTCGGGATGAATGCAATACCAATACCATGCAAATGCAATGAATCAATTGAAGTTGTTGTTGTTGACCCTGTGAGCTCATTCATTCATCTCTAGTTCCACCTAAATCAATTGCGATGAAATCTATTGAAACAAACGACTGAGTTGTTAGATATTTTTAAACAGATAATCATATCTGTTGCAATTGATAACATATCTGATTTAATTATCAAATAGACATTTGCATCTGTTGTGACAGATGACTGAGCAATTGGAAATTTTTAAAGAGATATCAACATCTATTGTAATAGATGACATATCTAATTTAGTTATCAAATAGACATTTGTATCTGTGTCACAGATGACTGAGTTGTTGCGATTTTTCAAACAGATATTTATATTTGTTGCAACATACGACATATCTATTTGAAAGTCTTTTTTTTATTTTAATTTAAAGCAATCTTCTGTCCGAGTAGATAAAGTAGTACTACTAAAGGCGGTAAAAAATGTTACTTGGATAACTCAAAAATCTCATTGAGTAGTCTTGTTTTGTCTTTTCAATGTCACCCGTTTTCTTCCTCGTGCCCCTTAAATTATTAATGAATATTAATTAATGAATATTAAAACCCCTAATACTTCCTCCGTCTCATATTAGTTGGCCCCTATTGACTTTGCAAACCCATTAAGAAAATATTAATTAGGGGTTTATTTTATCAAATTAGCCTTATTAATTATGCTTTGAAAATATAAATTTGAATAAATACATTTAGTCATTTAATATTAAGGGTAGTACATCTAGAAACTAAAATTATCTCATCTCTCCTTTAGCCTTAAATTTATTTTATTCATCTCTCATCTTTTTCTTTCTCTCCTCTTTAGGGTTATCACAGTCTTTTTTCTTACCTCTTTCTCATAAAGATCCTTTCGGTTATAAACCGATCCATATCTTAGACTCCCCAACTTAAATTATTGTTTTGATCCCATTTTGACATTAAGGTATGATTCACTATTGCTCTTTCATTCTCGTCTTCTTCTTTGCAAGTCATTTACATTTGTTTTTTATTAATTACCATTTACCTATATCATATTTATTTAAAAAAATTAAAGAAACTTTTAATTGTTGAATAAACGAACCGAGAATATTTATTACAATATGCGAAAAAAGTCATCTGTTGGGAGAAGTTTAAAAGTCTTGTTGGCAGTATCATTTTTTTGTATGTATTTTATTTGTTTCTTTGTTGTTGATGTTGTTATTGATATTGTTGGTGGGGTTGGCATTGTTGGAATTTGTGGTGTGGTGTTGTTGATGGTGTTGGAACATAGGATGTTGCTTCTTTGCTGTTGATGATGTTGTTGAAACAAATGTTGTTATTTTCTTTGTTGTTGATGTGTTTTATTTGTTGTTTCTTTATAGTTTATGTTGTTGTTGATGTAGCAACAGACGGAGCAACTGTTGGAATAAATCAAACCATCAGCAAGGCTGGTTTGATGTATTAATCCACATCTATTGCAACAGACTCCACATCTGTTGCATCAGAATCCATATTTGTTGCATCAAACTCCACATCTGAAGCAATAGACTCCTCTTCTAATGTAGCAGACTCCTCATCAAATGCAACAAAATCTACATCTATTGCAACAGATAGATAATGTTTTTTCTGTGGAATTAATTTTTTTCCTCTTTTTTGTAGATAAAAGGAACTGAAAGTTGATCAACTTTTGCCCGACCATCACAAGAGGCTGCAGTAAAGATGGGTTCAGAGGAATAAGATGCATGCAGATAGAACCACTTCATATGTGGGAGGTATGTATTAATGATAATATTATCGTGGAAACACACATATAGTACACTGATTTTCTGAATGTTGTTTTTACCGAGTCATAGATCATTTAAACAAGATATCTGTAATTTTACAGTAAAGTTTGGTAGGTCCAAACTGATAAGGCTGAGGGACCACGGATATGGTTCTGATACCTTGTTAAGATTTAATATCCGTTGTTGCTCATGTTTATTTGTCAAGCATTGTGAAGGGATCTAGTTTTGGTGACATTGTAAAGAGATTCAATAGCGATTAGATTAACTTTTAGGGTTCATTGGACTCTGAGAAGGCCTCTGAAGCCTAGCACTGCATCTAACAAGAATAGAAAATCAATATAGCTATTGCCCTAGCCCAAATTCATATGGTTGGGTTGCTCAGGGTGATGATTATACGCCAGTAGGTGCGGTTGGAGAATGCCTTTGAGGGAAAATGGGTGGTTAAGGAAAGATTATATCATCTGAGAGCTACTTAAAGAAGAGACATAGGGTAGAAAGTAACTTCTAGTGAATCTAGCCGATGAAATTATCTTAAAACATGAGAAATCGGTATCAAGTGCAAATATGAAAGTGTATCCCGTAATGTAAATTCATTTACTGTCTCTCTAAGAGAAAAACAGTATAGATGGTCACTTTGCTAGGGAGCTGCGACTTGGTAGCGTGGTCGAGATTATCACCTAGATAGAAAATAGCAGAAGACTAAGAAAGTAGCCTTAAGGGCATCGAGAGTTGAAATGATGTACAGTAAGTCTAGAGAACCTGCGCCAACAGCAACTGCAGTTAAAGTAAAGAATCTAAGCGAAGGCGGCAATTTATAATTTTGAATTGCATCTCATGCCTTCTTGTTTGTGGTTCTGATTAGGTCCACTGTCGTTCTCCTGATTGAAACCACAAATGTGATTTAAAGACAAATTGAGTATTATCACTTCCATAGCAATATAGATATAATTGATTGTGTTTTATAGCCTTAGCATGCTTTCAATATTTCTTGGAGAAGATCAGAGGCTTGCTCTAGTTTGTGAATTTCGATAATTTTCAAGCCTTTCTCCAACTTGTTGATTCTGTATTTAAGCTTGTCGTTGCCGCCTTCAAAGTTGGTCAATAGTTCTTGATCTCTTGTGAGCTCGATCAGGAACACTACCTTCAAAGTTGTGGCATTGAAGAAGGCCTATAAAACTCTTTCTTCAGAAGCCTTAAAGGATACATGGAGGGTCGATGTTATTATTTTAGGTCAAAATATATTGATGCACACTTAAGATGTGGTCCCAATAGTTGAACAACACACTTTTATCAAGTATTGCTCAATGTAGCTTGCTCAACCAATTTGATAAATTAATAAGCAAAGAGTTATGAAGCGTGTGATCTAAACCGACTCTACCAAGCCTATCAAACGCTACGTAACTCCAGGCTCATTACCCTATTAAAAAAAATTGACCGAGTTAGTGCATAAATCAAATGAGTTCAATCTCTCAGCGTTTCTCCTAATCGCTCCTCTCCAATATAGATGACAAGATATTCGCTATGCAAAAGTCTACACTGTCACTAGAAATGCTTGCCAGGGCGCAAGTCTTCAGAAGGCACCAATAGTAAACTCTCAATATCAAGTACTATTGAGAGATTACTAGTCATGCCTTCTCAAGACTTTTGCTACGGCAAGAATATCTGTTGGTGACAAGATATCTGTCATGCAAAAGTCTACATCGCCTGCAGAAATTCTTGCCAGAGAGATTCAGAAGGCATTATTAGTAATCTCTCCACATCAAGGAAGTCTTGTACGAAAGTCTTCGGAAGATATTCAAAAATAAGAAAGTTTTCAGTAGTGAATACATATAATTACCATAACCAACCTCACCAGATTCACTCCTAGTTCAAAAAAAATGCAGAAATATTTTTATTTTCATTCGAACTAGGAATGCAAATGAAAATATTTCCGCCTTTTCTTTTGAGCTAGCAGTGTATCTAGTGAGGTTGTTGATGCCGTAATTATGTGTAGTCATTGCTAAAACCTTTATTATTTTTGAATGTCTTTTGAAGACTTCTGTACAAGACCTCTTTGATGTTGAGAGATTACTAATAATGCCTTCTGAAGACTTTCGCTCTGGCAAGAATTTTCACTGACAGTATAGACTTTCGCATGGCAGATATCTTATCATCACCAGAAATTCTTGTCATAGCGAACTTTTCTGAAGGCATGACTAGGAATCTCTCAATAGAACTTGATATTGAGAGATTATTGTTGATGTCTTCTGAAGACTTGTGCCCTGGCAAGCATTTCGGGCGATGGTGTAGACTTTTGCATAGCGGATATCTTGTCATCTATATTGGAGAAGAGCGATCAATAAAAAAGGCTGAGAGATTGAGCTTGTTTTATTTGTGCACTAACTCAGTCAAATTTTTTTGATAGGATAATGAGACTGGAGTTACGTAATATTTGATAGGATTGGCAGAGTCGATTTAGATCCCACGCTACGTAACTCCTTGATTATTAATTTATCAAATTGGTTGAGCAAGATGCATTGAGCAACACTCGATAAAAGTGTGTTGTTTAACTATTGGAACCACATCTCCAGTGTGCATCAACACATTTTGACCTAAAACAAACACAGCCACCCTCCATGTATCCTTTAAGGCTTTTGAAGAAAGTGTTCTGAAGTCCTTCTTCAATGCCATAACTTTGAAGGTAATGTTCCTGATCGAGCTCACAAGACATCAGGAACTCTATACCAACTTCGAATACAGCAACGAGCAGCTTGAATACAGAACCAACAAGCTGGAGGCACGCTTGAAAATTATCGAAATTCACAAACTAGAGCAATCCTCTGATCTTCTCCAAGAAATATTGAAAGCATAATAAGGCTATAAAACACAATCAATTAATCCATATTGCTAAGGAAGTAATGATACTCAATTTGCCTTTCAATCATGTTTGTGGTTCCGATCAAGTCAACAGCAGTGGACCTGATCGAGATCACAAACAAGAAGGCATGAGATGCAATTTAAAATTAAAAAATTATCGCATTCTCTTAGATTCCTTACTTTAGATGCAGTTGCTGTTGGCGTAAGTTTTCTAGACTTACTGTACATCATTTCAACCCTCGATGCCCTTAAGGCTGTTTTCTTAGTCTTCTGTTATTTTCTATCTAGGTGATAATCTCAACCACGCTACCAAGTCACAGCTCCCTAGAAAAGTTTCCATCTACATTATTTTTCTTTCAGAGAGACAACAAACAAATTTACATTACCGGATACACTTGCATATTTGCACTTGATTCAGATTTCATATGCTTTAAGATAATTCCATTAGCCAGATTCGGTAGAAGTTACATTCTACTATATTTTTCTTCTTCAATTAGCTCTTAGATGATATAGTATTACATCAACTCCCCTTTCTATCGCAGGCATTCTCCTTCAGCTCCTTCTGGCATATAATCATCTTCTCGATCAACCCTTCCACATAAATTTGGGCCAGGAAAATTTCTATTGGTTTTTCGTTCTTTTTTTATGCACTGCGAGGTTTCGAAGGTGTTCTCAGAGTCCAATGCACACTTAAAGTTAAGTCCAATCGCTATTGGTTTTCTGCAATGACACCAAATATTGATCCCTTCTCAAAACTCGACACGCATAAACACGAGCAACAACCGTCAGTAATTCATAAGAGGGTATCTGCACCATCTTCATAAGGCTCTCAGCCTTATTAATTCGAACCCATTAAACTTAACTGTCCAATGCGGGATCTTGTTTGAATGATCAGTGCCTAATCAGTTAAAAAATACGTTCACAAAAGTGTGTGTTGTCCCGGTACCTTATCAGTAATACTACTTAACTCACACATATATGATTGTGGATCCATCTGCACTCACCTTATTCTTTCTACCCCATCTATGGCTTAAATTGAATAAACAGATGACTAGCAAATTGCAATATACGCCACATCTGTTGGAAAAGCAAACTGATATATTCATTTATTGTAACAGATTGTCAATATGTTGTAAGTTATCTGACGGATGAAATATATTTTGCAACAGATTACACATCCGTTAGATTTATTTTAAAGTAATTTTATTTTCTTTCTGAAATACAATTAAAAAAAAAAAGATAAAATGTTGTATTTAGATCCATTTTTTTTAACTTACATATTCAAAAAATTCACCAGTTTTATTTAATTAAGGGATATAAACAATCGTGGATTTTTATTTGACTAACCTCTTCCAATTCAATAATTTATAAATAGGTCCCTCCTTACTCGTTCATTCTACTATACTTACAAATATGGCTGATCCAGATTCGTACGAGAAGATTCATATCGAGTCCTTGCAGGAACTTCAAAGAAAATTTGATGAACTCCAGAGGGATTTGGCCAACTTCGGAGCAAGGCTGAGGAAGGCCCTGCGGCTGCTGAATGAAAATTGTTCGGTTGACAATACTACTACTACTAATAATAATAATAATAATAATAATAATAATAATAGTAATGATAATAATAATAGTAGTAACAATAATTAGGTTACATTTTTTTTCTTTTAGTGTATGTATGTATTTTTCTCCTTTTGTATATCGGATCTATCCAAGGAATTCAAAAATCTATATTTAGTTGTCGACTTTAAATTTTTAATTCTTATTTAGTATTTAATTATCATTCTTGCTTATTCTTTATTCTCAACATGTTGATAGAGGTTAATCTGATGAGACAGATCGATCATATGTTGCAATAAGAGTTTATTAATAAAAAAGGGTTATTGTTATTTAGAGGGTGAAAAGAAATGACTTTTGGATTATTTAATATGAAAAATGGTTCATAAATAAATAATTAGAAAATAAATGATAAACACAATTAATAACAGTGACAGAACGGTTATTTCATTTTAATAACTGATCGTGACTCTTCGACATATTTGTTTTTAAATCTGTTTTTTTAATTTATATAATAAAATCACCAAATTTGGATTAAAGATATGTTGATTATTAAAAAAGATAGCTTATATGTGCAACAGATATATCATCTATGCAGCAGATAGTAGATTGGTTGCAACAAATGGTATATCTATTGCAACTCAAAAAAACGGTTACTGAAAAGAACTTATCAAGTCACAACTTTCCACAGTATTCAAAAAGCCACCAGTATTAATAAATGGAGGTGAACAATCGCGTCTTTTTATTTTTGAATCTGTTTTTTTAATTTATATAACAAAAAAAGTTACCAAATTTGGATTAAAGATAATGATATGATGATTATTAAAAAGATATATGTTGCAATAGATATATTATTTGTTGCAACAGATCGTAGATTTGTTGCAACAAATGGTATATCTGTTGTTACAGATGGGTTATCTGATGCAACAGATATATAATATGTTGCCACAACTCAAAAAAATGGTCACTGAAAAGAACTTATAAAGTCACAACTTTCCACAGTAATAAAAAAGTCACCGGTATTAATAAATGGAGGTGAACAGTCGTGTCTTTTTATTTTTAAATTTGTTTTTTTAATTTATATAATAAAAAAGTCATCAAATTTGGACTAAAGATAAAGATATGATGATTATAAAAAGGATATATGTTGCAACAGATATATTATCTGTTGCAACAGATCATAGATTTGTTGCAACAAATGGTATATCTGTTGTCACAGATGGATTATCTGATGCAACGGATATATAATCTGTTGTCATAACTCAAAAAAATGTTACTGAAAAGAATTTTATCATGTCACAACTTTTCACATTAATCAAAAAGTCATCAGTATTAATAAATGGAGGTGAACAGTCGCGCCTTTTGGCCTATCTCATTCAAATTCAATCCTTTATAAATAGGTCCCTCATTACTCGTTTATTCTACTACACATATCTATTTATTTCTTGTTCTTGTCTTTCTATTACACCTTCAACTACTTTCTCTTCAAGAACTTGATTGTTTTTTCCTGTCTCTGGTAAGTTTTTTTTCTTGCTTTTTGAGTAAATATATGTTGTATTACTTTCGGATTCTTTTCTTTTCTTATGTTTTTGCATTTTTTGTAAATTTATGTGTGTTCTAGATATGGACAATTCAGCGTGGGATGTCGCTATTTTACGAGACGACGTCCGAAAACTGCAGAGGCAGGTACATGATATACAGTGGGAGTTGGCCACTGTCAGAGTAAGGATGTTGCGAGAGATCCGCAGGATAAGAAGGGTATTGCTGCTGCCTGTCGAAAATGTGGCTGGCGATAATAATAATAATAATGATAAAGAATCTATTAATAATAATTAGATTATTTTGTTTCTTCTTTCTTTCCAAGTTTGTATATGTATTTTTATTTGTTTTAGTTTAATAAAAAAAAAATATGTTTGATTAACTTTGACCATTTTAATTCATATTTAATTTTCGTTTTGTCTATTATCTTCTCAACAAACATGTCGACGATTGGACGTAAGGAGTAATTTTGAATCCAATAGCAATAGCAAGATTTAAGATTTATCTGTTGGGTTTGTGGCAGGGGTTGATTTATGTTGTTCCAGACAGATTACTCAGATGTTGCAATAGATAACTAGTCTGTTTCAACAGACAACTCCCTCCGTCTCAAATTATCCTACCCGTCCCAAATTGAGATGGCACATTGATTAATAAAAATAATTAATAACATGCCTAGTTTACCATAATACCCCTATTAAATGATGTTTACATTTTAATTTGAAGAAAAAGTGATTAATGCAAAGGGTAAAACATGAAAAAAAAATTATATCTCTTCTTGATTAATAAAAAAAGACAAGTAAAATGAGAAATCAAATTAAAAAATTTGGGACGAGTAATTTGAGACGGAGGGAGTATTTAATTCTCATTCTATCTATTATATTCTCAACAAACATGTCGACGATTGGACGTACGAAATAATTTTAAATCCAGTAGCAATAGCAAAACATATTAGTTATCTGTTGGGTTTGTGGCAGGGGCTGATTTGTATTGTTCCAAATAGATTAATCAGTCTGATGCAACAGATATATCTTCTGTTGCAATAGATTACTCATCTGATGCACCAGATGAGTGATCTATTTAAATTGTGGGCACTTATGTTGGATTTATGATCGGCTTCTATTCATTTTTAGAAAAAACAGTAGTAACTTTGTAACCCAGATGACAAATTCAACTAAAAATCATAATTTGACTTACCAAGGTCTCCTATGAAGTAATGTCAAAGTGAAAAGTGGTGATGTTCGAAATAAAATTTGACCTATGAAATTGATAAAATAGCAACAGTAGCGGTAACAACAACAACAATGGTCGACAAGAAGAAGATGAAGATGATAATGAAGTAGAAGATTATGATAATGAAGCAGAAGATGATGAATAAAGCAGCAACAGCAATAATCGTGAAGAGAGAGAAAACAACAATGGATGAGAAAAGAGAGAAACATACCTTTTTTTCCTCCATTTTCAATTATATTAACTATCATTTAGATCAAAGTATAAATTTAAAAACTTGTGGGTTATTTTCAAACTTATCCAACTTTCATAATCATAATAAAGTAATTGTCACCTCACCTAATAATGTGTCACCTACAACTCATTTTAAAATTTTTTTGTCACCTACAACCCAAAGCCCCTAGAAAGTCACTATTTAAGCAAGTATTCGAGAAATCAACTCAATTTCTTCTGTTCAAAGATATAGTGACATTTATGAACATAATCTTTTCTTTCGCCTTGCAATCGCTAGCAAATTTCTAGTTGTACTTGTGGAACACTTTATCCATATCCAATTCATCAGGACCAAAATGGCTTACAAGTAAAGGTTCAGCCACAGATCTAAAGCTTTGTACCATATTATACTTGTCATCATCAGAAGAATTTCTTTGGATTTTTGAAGTTTCCAACACATCGATAGTGAAAGATCCCTCTTTCTCAACTATATAAATCACTTCTGCTGGAGATGGATTCTATAGAGGAATATTGAATGAATTTACTTTATCTTCATTTATTGATCCCTGTATTTATGAAGAAAATTAAAGGTCAAAGTCAGCGGCGGACACTCAAACTTGTTGCCAAAATTTATTTATACACCTAAACTAAGATCTATTCCTATCAGGCCCCTAAACCCCCCACATTTTGTTCTAATTGGGCCTTTTTTGTCATATCAGCAAAAAGCTCAAATTGTGTATTGCACACACGCGATAATGTGGCAAAATAAGCCAATTGGAAGTTGACATGTAGCATTGTGGGTCCAATAATTATTAAAAATTAATTATAACTTTTTTTAAAAAAAAAAAAAAGTATATACAAATGGCATTGAGGAAATTATTAAAAAATAATACTAAAATTATTTTTTAAAAAAAACTGATTACTTAAAAAAAATTAAATTTTTTTTTTAAAAATGAAATAAATTATTAAAAAATTATTTTTAAAAAAATAATTATTAAGAAAAATTAAATTTTTTTAAAAAAATGAAAATAAAAAATGGTGAGGATATTAATTATGAAAAAATAATTATAAAATTATTTGAAAAATAAAAATAAAAAACTGATTATTTAAAAAAAATTATAAAAAATTTTTTAAAATGTATTAAATTATTAATAAATTATTTAAAAAATAAAAAAATAATTATTAAAAAAATTATAAAACTTTTTAAAAAATGAAAATAAAAAATGGCATTGAGGATACAAATTATTGAAAAATAATTATAAAATTATTTAAAAAATAAAAAAGAAATTATAAAAAATTTTAAAAAATAAAATAAAACTCCCCCACTTACCCACATCCCCCAGCGTATTGTTTTATTAAAAAAAAAAAAATTGGATACCCTAATGCTTTTTTGCCTAATTATAAAAAAAGAAATTATAAAATTATTTAAAAAATAAAAAACTAATTATTAAAAAGAAATTATAAATTTTTTAAAAAATAAAAATAAAACTCCCCCACCTACCCTCGGTCCCCCAACCCCCAGCGTATTGTTTTATTAAAAAAAATAAATTGGGAACCCCGTATGCTTTTTGTTTTATTAAAACGGGCCTTTAGTGTTTAAAAAAAAAATTGTTATTAAAAAATTTTGGGGCCCTCAATGCCACTTGGCATCTTTTTATTTGTAAATTAGTAAAAAAAATGCTCCTCGCGTGCCTCCCACGATGGCACTGCACGCGCAGTGCCACATAGGCAAAAAGGCTCAATTGGAACAAAATGTGGGGGGTTTAGGAGCCTGATAGGAACATGCCTAGTTTAAGTGTCTTAGTGAATTTTGGCAACAAGTTTAAGTGTCTATCGATACCTTTGGCCAAAATTAAATTATATTAAATTCTGTATACTATGGTAAAAGAATCTAATATACTATCATGGCACTATAAAAACTAAAAATTACACAAATACATAATTTATGTTTCCAATATTATACAAAATCCCAACTTCCTAAATATATTACAAAAATCTCAACATATACACAGAATGTTATGTATATGTCGGCTATGTTATGTATATTAATAGGGAGAGAGAGTAAGTAATTAAAAAAATAGGAAAGAGTGTAATTACTTTCAAAAGGATTGGTATTTATGTTATTTATACCTATAAAAATGTAAGAGATGTATAATGGTCAAAACACATTCCGAATATTTTTGATTTTTTGAGTTTTATACCTAAAATATTTTGTCATCACAAATTATTTATTTAAATACACTTCTACTGTAGTTGTTCACTTATCTCATTTGAATGAACGTGATATTTCTGGTTAAAACAGTAAGAAATTGATAGTTGAGATTTGTTTTGATAAATATTAAGTGATAGTTTAGGTATGAAATTCGAAAAATAGAAATAATGTAGTTGTATTTTTGAGTACCGTTCGAAATTGAGTAGCATTTTAATTTTTTTTCTTCTATTCTTCCCTCTTAGTATTTTTCTTGTTTTAATGTAATCTATCAATTGATCACCCTTTTCAATTGAATGCATACATGAGGTCTGGTTGAATACTTACTATACTAGGGTTAAAAATAGCAAATTACGCTCTATAATTTTGCAACTGAATGATGAGTAAAGCATCTAATATCCTCCTGACATGCGACAATTTCACGGGGATTTTATTACCTTTCATAACTAAATTTTAGTATATTTTTGTCAGGTTTTGTAGCTGACGTGGAACCTTTGATGTGGGTCACATTTTATGTAATAAAGATGTCACATCAGCACAAAGGGTGACAAATATATGTTAAACTTGAGTTCAGGGAGGTAATTGGACTCCTGTAAAATTGAAGTGTGTTGTAGCAACTTTGACCATAGTTCGGAGGGCTACTGAATACTTATCTCTTGAATTTTCGTTAAATTAAGCCTTCAAGATTTACCTGCGCAATGAAAAAATTGAAGGTTTTAGCCAAAAGCTCCCACTCATAAGAACACCCTTTGCTGAATAAATTTCATTTTTTCTGCCCAACAGGGTCAATACCATATGTCCATCTTTCACCAATTCTATCGAACGATACTTTAGAAATGTTGCAAAGTCTCTTTCATATTGCTCATAGTAAACTTTAAATACACTTTGGTGGGCTTGTACTTGTCAAGTATATATTTGGAAAAATTACACAAACTACCATTCTTAAAACTATAATTACAATAAATAGCAACACTTTTTCTAAATTGCAACTTATAGCAAAAGTAGCAATATTTTACTCACTTCATAGTAATAGAAGAATATGTATTTTTCAGTCGTACATATGTATTTACGAGTAATACATATATATTTGTATATGTATTTATATAGCAACATTTTACTTAAATACAAATACAATTTGCTATTTTTCGTAATTATGAAACTGTTGATATAAAAGTTATAATTAAAGCTACAGAGTTGCTATTTCTGAAATTTTCCCTATATATTTCCCTTGTTATTCTCTATTTAAGTCTGTCAAGTGGGCCGGGCCGACCCGGTTCTACCCGACCCAAACCGGCCCACTTAAAGGAACTAGCCCGGTTTGACCTGGCCCAATAAGCCCTAGGGCTTTAGGGTACCGGGTCCCAGACCGGTTATTTTTTAATTTGGGCCCGATTAACCCGGCCTGGACCAAACCCAATCCAGGCCCGCTGGTTAACCGGCCCGGCCCAGCCTGGAATCTCTTTTTTAAAAAAAAAAAAATTGGGTTTGGGGCCAAACTAGCAGTTGGCCCAACGGCTATATAGCCATTTTTGGGTCCAAATGGTTAGTTTGGGCCCATTTCTTAAAAAAAAAAAAAAAAAAAAAAACTACTTTAAAAATTATTTTTTAATCCAAAAAGAAATTCTATAAATACCCTACACCTTCAAATCATTTTTCACACAATTTTTCACGCTCTCAAATCTCATTCTCTCTCAAATCTCAATTCTCAATTCTCAATTCTCAAATATTCAATATATTTAATTTCTTAAAGTGTTCACTTTAATTTTTTAATTTTGCATTTACAAAGTACGAGCAAAAGTTTCTAAAGTCGCAACCTTTGGATATTTTCAAAATTTGGTATTGTCGTTCCATCTCTTACGTTTAATTTTTATTTATTGTATTAATTGTTTAGTATTTAATTTTATTATATTTGTGTTTTTTGAATTTTTTTAGTTTAATTTAATTTATACTATGGATAAATTAAGAAACTTCGCTACTAAAGGTGTTAAAATTTTTTGTCCTAGAAGCGGTAGTGGTAGTAAAAAGCGAATTACTAGCGGAAGAGGTAGTTCAAGTAGTAGATATACCCGTGTGCCTAAGCCTCCGGTACCGCTTAGTACACCTTTTGAGGAAGAAATAGGTGTTGGTGCTCACGATATGGATTATATAGAAGCTCGGGAAAATTACGGTATAGAACAAGAAAATAAAGTAGATGCGGTTAATTTAGACGAAGATATTGAAAATATTGGTGAGACACCTGCAGTAGGAAATGCTAACGTTAGATTTGAATCGGTTAATCTCCCTCTCCGTCCTCCCCGTGCCCCAAGACCTCGTAAAATAACTAGTGTTGCATGGCAATTTTTTGAACATATATCAGATACTGAGGTGCAATGCAATATTTGTCAACAAATATATAAGCATAGAAGCAGAGGCAAGCAAGGGATACAGGTACGTTAATGGGACATATAGGTGAAGCTCACAAAAGAGAGTTAAATATTGCACAAGTTGGTGGGATGTTGGTGGGCTAATGCAAACTAGAATGGACCCAACAACCGGTCAGGTAACGAAGAAATATAATAAATTGAGGGACCGGGAAGAAATAGTTAAAATGGTAGTTGTGGGTTGTTTGCCTTTTAGTTTTTCTTCTTCTGATGTCTTTATTCATTATATACAAGCAATTTATATCCTATGTTTAACGGTATTCCTAAGTATTTATCGGTCTGATATTTTTAGACTCCATTCATAATATTGGTTTTTATTTATCAACATTATTAAAAAATATTCAATGTAGATTGTCCCTAACTTCTGATCTTGGTCGTGCTGTAAATAAAAATGATTATTTAACCGTTATTTGTCACTGGATGGATAGTAATTTTGTGATGCAAAAACGTATTCTTGCTTTTTTATATGATGAAGATCGTAAACATACTGGACATTTTATAGCTGATTCTATTGTTAAAGTTGCCGGATATTATGGTATCGAAAATAAAATTTTATGTATTTCTTTTGATAATGCTTCTAATAACAAGATTGCTATAAGAAAATTAAAATCTACGCTATCTCTGCCGTTGCCTGAAATTTTTCATATTAGCTGTGCATGTCATATATATAATTTAATTGTAAAAGATGGTCTTGAGTTTTTTGAGCTTTATATTGAAAAAATTCGTCTTGCTGTTGGTTTTATTCAAGGAAATAATCGTCGATCGAGAATTAGAGAATTTAAATTTAAATGTCAAGAAAATGGACTTACACCGATATTGATGCCTAAGAAAATTGATATTAGATGGAATTCTACGTATGATTTTTTAAAAACTTGTTATAAATATAGAATTCCTATTACACTAGCTTTTAACCAACATTGCGGTTCATTTGTTAATTCTGTTGATTGCATGCTGCATGATTCTGATTGGGTTGTAATTAATAATCTTGTTAAGTTTTTAGAAAAAATTTATGTAGCTACGGTTGAATTTTTCGGTGCTTTTTATCCTAGTGTTTGTAATATTTTGGCATATATAGCCGATATTTCTGGTTTGCTCAAAGAATATAAAAATAAAGAAGGTTATAAAGAAGTTGTTGGTGCCATGTTTAGTCTTAGTGTACTCTCCTCCTGAATCAGAACGAAAAACTTTTATCGTTTTATGAAATTGTGCACGAACATACTCAACAAAATTCATAATAAGAGTCGGAACCTCAGATTTATTTCTAATAAAAAACACCCTGGTGTATCTGGATACATGATTAATAAATAACACAAAGTACTTATATCCCATCCTTGACAAAATAAGGGAAGGACCTCAAACATCACTATGCACTAAATTAAATGGATCTTTATAAGCAGATGAACTGGATGGAAAAGAAAGCTTGTGATTTTTTGAACCGGCACAATTTGTATATGCCAAAAGGAAACTGGAATGGATGTGATGTGCTGTAAGAAGACGTGATTTAAGCATGTGATAAAGTCGATAAGAATGAGGATGGCCCATCCTATTATGCCAAAGAGTGAGCAATTTATTCGAACGAGTAACATCTGCTGCAGAAACTAAAAAAAAACAATGATGCAAGTGACGATGAACCGACTCTAGTAGGAACATTTTGCCAAATCTACGCCCCGTGGCCATGATCATCCCAATTTTCAGATTCTGAACAACACAACCATTGGGTGAGAATTTTACAATACAATTTTGATCAACTAGTTGACCAACTAAAACCAAATTAGCCTTCAAATTTGGAACATAAAGAACATTAGAAAGATTTTCAACAGAACCAATACTCGACGTGGGTAATGTGTGCCCGTTGGATGTATGAATAACATGTTTAGAAACATTACTAGACAATGATGAGAATTGGTATAAATTACCTGTCATATGATTGGAAACCCTGAATCTAGATGCCAAGTTGAGATACTTGTACCTGAAGAGAATGTCGAGAGTGCACTTGAGATGGCTTCGGGAAGAGCAACTGTAATAGAATCTCGGATTAGTTTTTCAAAATCATAACCAACAGGGAAAGAACCAGATGATGTAGTGACATTTATCTGGTAAGCTTGGTGAGCAGTTCGTGAACGATTTGGGCGACGAGAGTAATCTGAAATTTGATGGCCAGTAATTTTGCAATAAGCACAAAATTTTTCTTCTTAGGACAATTGGTTATGATGTGACCAAAGTCTTGGCATTCATAGCATTTGACACTTCTCTTAGTATTTCCTATTGAAGCAACGATTGTTGATTTTCCTGCAAGTAATGCAACAGAAGGTAATGGCGTAGACTCCATAGCAGCCTGAGTTCCAAGTTTTGTCTCATCATGCAAGACGGCTGCCAACACAACGTCAAGAGCAGGTGTGACTTTCCTGTTCAACAAACTTCCACGAATCGACTCGAGTTCAGGATGGAGTTTTATTAAGAATTGCACTATCCTTGTCTTCTTTCGTTCTTCCAACACCTCCTTGAGCCCTGCCTTAGAAATATTTTTCCCAAGAATCTGATCTTGTTTTGACTAGAGCAACTGCAAGTCAGCATAAAAGGAGTGAACATTCTTGTCCCACAGTGTGTATTCTGCAATATTGTGTTCCAATTCAAACATTCGTGCAAGGTTGCTTTATTGGTAGATTGTACGAAGATGGGTCCACATCTCAGAATCCAAACTGAAAGGTCTAAGCCCCATAGCAATATCAGCATGTACTGAATTCAACATCCAAGCAATTACCTTCGCATTATTCAATTTTCAAAGATCCAACTCTTTTGCATCTGTTGGTGGACGAGCAGATCCATCTAACCACCCAAAAAGGCCTTTGCCTTGAACAAAAATTCCAAAGTGAAATTCCCAAAGAGCAAAATTGGAACTATCCAGTTTTATGGAGAGCAAATCGTGCGAAGAGGATTGAGAATCCATTGATTGATTGATTACAAAAGAGGGGATAAAACAACCAGAGAGAACAAAAGAAACTTAAGAAGGTAGCAAAGTACTTGTGCAGAGAATACAAAAAGCACGAAAAAAGAAAAAAATTAAATGGTGGCTCTTGATACCATGATAGAGAAACGAGCAGAGAAACCAAATTTTTTTGAATAGCAACACGTATCATTCCATAATACATAATGAAATACTTATAACTATACAACTGTAGGTTAGAGTTCTATTCTAGGAAAGAATATATATTGTTATAACTACACAACCAGTAATTAAATTCTATTCTAGGAAAGAGAATATTTTGTCTATACAATTATACTATTGCCTAACTGGACGAATCACAACTATTTATAGGTGTAGAATTCTTAGAATGAATGAGGGGTAGTAATGTAGGTAGATGAATAGTGTTGATGTTATATAAGTTACGTGAAAGTAATGGCCATGGAGTTACAAGAACTAATGACCTTGAGAGTTACAAGAACTAATGGTCATATGAGTTACAAGAACTAATGATCATCTTTATCACAATTCATACTCACTAACACAAATATAATGTGGTGAGTTACAAGAATAATGACACCACTTTCTTCACTTTATGCCTATTAATTGTCATGTACTTTAATATTTTTATTTTAATAATAAAATGCATCAATATTTTTCCACTCATTTTAATATTGAAATAAGAGAGTTCACCAATTTAGTTGAAGGTAGACTTTTGTGCATAATGAAGATGTGCTCTGCATTGAACCTCCACTTAGTAAAACAATAAACTTTACTCCAGAGTCAGTAGTGATCTTAGACTTGAACTATGACTGTTTAGGGGAAATAAAGTATTACTGCTTACACACAACAATTGAGGTGTTGACATAAGCTTTAATAGCCAGCACATTACGGCCATGTGCTATCCCAATTTTTAATGAGTGTTTTTTAGAATAAGCCTCATTCTCATAGGAAGCGGCCTACTTCTACACTCACACTAAGTGAAATCTGTCAAGGGTGGTCCTGTAATTTTGACACCCCACTCATAAGAGATACAAAATTTCATTAAGAGCTCTTAGACTCAACCTTCACAAATCATTACAAGAACAAAGCACTCTCATTATCGGAAGGATTAAACAATAGTGCATCTCACACCAAGTCATCATATGATTCGTTCTTCCCATTGAACCTGGTTCTAGGATCTCTAGTCCCCAGGTTGGGTTTCCTCATATATGACTCATGATTTTTTTATAGGCTTCCTCCCCCCCCCCCCCCCCCTCGATATGATTCAGACAATTTTTTTGCTAAGGCCTTAGTTTTGAACATGCAAGATTATCACAAGGTTAACACAATTAATATTGGTATACCATTGATCAATATGGTCTTACAATATTGCGTTTTTCTCTTTATGGACTGAATTTACCATTATAAAAATGGTTTATACTCTATCAATAAATTTTTAGTGTTATCACATAACTCAAACTAGAGAAATCACTTTCTCAAAATAAAGTGATTGATCAATTCACTTTTTCACTAATTGAACCTAAAATAATTAGTTCAACCTCCACGTTAAAGTTAGCAAATAATAATTTGCTTTTTCATTTCAACAAATAACACCAACTTTTTTTTTCTCATTTTGCATCACAAACACTTTAAAGTACAACATGATTTATTTTAATAAAATAAGCCGCTTTTTTTTCAAGTAAATATACCTGATTTGCTTGTAATAACCTGCTTAAGTAGTTTTACACAATTTCAGACAAGTGCAACTAGCCACATATCTCATATTTCATTAGGCTAGTAAACTCCATTTTTTCACATCACTTTCACATATTTGAATCAAAAGGAGTTGCATGGCTCATACAATCAACAATGTATTTCACAAATTTTCTTTTTCACCAAGAATGAAATTTATTTCACCCAAATTCAAATATTTAATGTCAAATGGCTACTCAATATTTTTTATTCTCTCTTTGATAATATGTCAAAGCCAAATTTTATGACATCAAGTCATATGTAAATAGTAATAGGTGATTTTTTCAAGATTAATTATGCAGTTGCATGTAAAACTTGCTTTTTACACATTCTCAAAAGTGCAAACATCACATTTTTCATGATGATATTTTTCTATTTCATTAGCCCCCACTATTTTGAGCATTTGAAATACCACTTTATGTTCATAAAAAGTAGTATCAATTTATTCAAAGTAAAAAGTTAGGTAGAAGATTTTTTTACCTTTCTTCCATAACAAGTAGAATTTTTTTTACCTTTCCGTCGCTTGAGTTGAGGAAGTATAAAATATTTTACTCTTCATCTCTCTCTTTCGTCTCTTGAAGAGACTAGTGATGTTGAGATGTTGAGATCTTCATCTTGATATCTGCATTTTTTTCAAACTATAACTAAACATGAATCTCCTTAAAATTATTGGTGTAATATACCACAAATTACAATGATTATTAAAATTGAAATAAAATTAACAAAAATGAATAAATTAAGATAATATTCTTCTTGGCTGAGATGCGGATATCTCGCTCTCTTTAAGGAGATTCAAGCCCACTACGGCATAATCTACACCGATCCAGCAGAATATCTCTTGACTTGTCTACTCCAGGATACAACAGCCCATCAACGATGTACAACTCAAACAACTCCGTATTAGTTGAAGAGTCCAAAGCTCCACCATAAGAACACCTTCCTTCAACATATATTTACTTTCTTTGTATAGTGAATATAGTTAAAGACTTAGAATAATTTCCTTGTCTCAACTCTTTCTTTCACTAATATAATTGCTCTCTTTTGTATAGTGAGTATAATTGTAGATTTAGAATATTTTCTTTGTCGCAACTCTCTCTTTCACTACTACACACTATAATCTTTTTCACACTTATCATGTTTCTTTGTACATAATCTCACAATACAAAGGAAGAACCACCACTATTTATAGGTGTAGAATTTTTCCATGCAATGAATAGAATTAATGAGGGGTAGTAATGTAGGTAGATGAATAGTGTTGATATGTTACATAAGTTACATGATAGTAATGGCCATGGAGTTACAAGAACTAATGACCTTAAGAGTTATAAGAACTAATGATCATATGAGTTACAAGAACTAATGATTATCTTTATCACAATTCATACCCACTAACACAAAAATATAATGCGGTGAGTTACAAGAATAATGACACCACTTTCTTCACTTTATGCCTACTAATTGCCATGCACTTTAATATTTTTATTTTAATAATAAAATGCACCAACACGAGTCAAAAGTATGTGTTACGACCTAATTAAGCTTCGGGTTAGTAGTAAACATTTGCGAAAAAAGTAAATAAAATAAGCGAAAGATGAAATAAAGCAAACAAGGCAAAGCTTTAGGAGCAAATCTGTAGCGAAAGTTGAGTACTAAGTCCTTACAGCTATAGGCAAGATGTGACCGATCTAGAGTGCAATAAAGAACAAACAGTAAAGCAGCTAAAAAAAAAAAAAATAGAGAATGTTTAAGAATCAAGCGAAAGATACTTTAATTTATTGCTGATAGATTATGGATGAGCAAAAAATTTGATGCTTTACAATGAAGAAGGAGGTATCTATTTATAGAATGCCAACGCAACCTGTGGCCAATAGGAGATTGTCACTTGTCTTTGTGTTTTCCGAGAGAAATCAGCTCACTAATGTGTGTCAGACGCGATTCTATCGAGGACTGGCTGTGCTTTCTGAAATCTCTGACACAATATTCTTCAATTTGTTTGCTAGCGCACAGTCACCATCCTTAGCTGATCTCGGGTGATCTCTTTTTCTCCTGAGCAGGCGCCTCGCCCTATGATGTTTTGACTCTCGAGATGGATCCATCCTTTGACCGGTCCTCTTCATACCCGATCCAAGTTGGTCCAATCCTTAAAAAACCACTTTTATCCTATGCAAAAGTTAAACCATGTAACAATCCATTTATGTTGCTTCTGACCAAGTATGTGCAACAATAATGTAATATCACCTTGTGGTCCTTGTTGCAGTGAAGAGCCACTCAGTAGAAGTAATTTTATTCTACAAAAATAATTAGAAGTAAAAATCACACAACAAATCTGAAATAACTAATTGTGGAATAAGTTATTTCTCAATCTTATTCTAATTAAATATGAGAAAAATTATCCTAAAATTAATCCCAAAATTAGTTTTTCTTTATTCCTTATTATTAAGCATATTCACAATTACTAAGGAATTGATCTCCATATAGGGGTGTACATGACCAGGTTACCGATTCAAACCATTTGTATCGGATTTTTGAATCTATAAATCAAACCAAATTAATAAAATTTGAAATTTTCAACTTCGAATTTTTTTGTTTCTCGGTGATATGTTCATACAAACATAAAATAAACTTGTGTTTTCAAGCAAAATACAACAAATAACACGAAATATCAAATAGAAAAATAAATTTTGATTATGTATTTATGCAAAATTAAAGAAAAGATATTCAATAAAGAAGCTTGGACGTATGAAATTTTGGCCCGTGAAGGTAACGATTTAAAAATAGTAAAAATATGAAGTATTGATTTGAACAGTCAATTATAATGAAACGTACACTTCACACATTGTGGTTCACACAACACTTCCCTAAACCTTCTTTGAATTTCTTAGTTCAGAGTTGGTGCAATTAAATTAGTGCGCCTTCTCGCAGTGATGGTTATGTCAAACTATCTTTCAGCAATTCTTGAGGAAAATTTGGAGAAGGATTCTACATGGCACAATACGTATTTCTCACCCCCTTTCAGCCCGTTAAATGCCTAATCCCAGAAAGAGCACCACTATTCCCGTTAAAATATTTGAGAAAAAAAAAGTTAAACATTGATTTTTTTGGCTACTTCATTTGACAACAACATGTTTATTTCGTATAATTTTTTTAATCAGAAATTTTCAGCTGAAAAAGAAACATGAGAGTCTAATTGTTATTATTGGGCCTTCCTATTTTTATTTGGCGAACAATATAAATTCCGATAGTTTGGAGTTTAATTATAAAAAATTTTGATATTTTACACAATTACTGATATCTCGATTTGGGTCTGTCAAGATACATAATAAGCTTATGATACATCCAATGAGGATATTTTTTTTTTCCTTTGTAAAGATATATAATTAGCTTCAGATACATTTTTTCTGATTTTGAATATGTCAAGATACAAAATGAGCTCGCCGATACATCCAATGAAGATACATAATTAGTTGAGATTTTTAAAGTTAATTCGTAAGGATGAGGATTTATGTAAATATGGTAAGTTAAGGTGTATATTTCTGTTATTTTTTCATTTTTATTCATTAACAACTCAGCCCCCCGAAAACTGAGTCAATATTGAGGCCCAAGTTTCAACCAAAAATTGAGGTCCAATTAGAACTTGACCCGGCCCAAATTCTTAACTAAAACCCTCGCTTTTCCTCTCCATTTTTTCGTCTACTCAACTCATTCGCTCCAAAAGGTCAGTAAGTAATGTTTGAAACTATGTACTCTGTGTTTACATATTAGAAGCTCATGCCAAATTATTATTAATCCTTGCCTAAATTTTACAACTGATATGATTTAGATAGATATTAAAAATTGGTCACGTACAGTCTCTTTGATTAAAAATTGAGTTTCAACTTTCAAGTGTATCAACATGGTATCATTGTTCATCTTTACTATTTTTTACTTCTTTGCCTGCTGCTACTATACACAAATTTTTAAATAGTTGTGTTCCCAATCTTTCAAGTCTGTGATTTGTTAAAAATGAGATGGTCAATAATAGTGTTATATTTTTCTAAAATATTTAAATACAAATGTGTGTAATCGCATTTTTTTCTAGCAATTACCCCTTTATACCACATCGAATTGAAATCATCTTCGTCTTTTAAATCGAAGAAGACATTGAAATTTCCATATACCCAAATCTTAGCTGATTCTTTTACGATAATTAATAGAAAGTATTTTTCACATTTGATATGATATATTCAACTACTACATTAGTAAATGTAGTAGTACGTAGTAGAATATAATCTTTAACACATGCATGAATAGTTGCAAAAATTTTTTTGGATAATAAAGACTTATTTTATTAATAATTAAAGATTATTACAAACTATATGTCTAAATACGTGGTACATAGGTAACTATTTCCAAAACAGGAAGTTACATAGATAATAGGTGTGGTACATCTATCATAAAGATACTAGGCTGACATAGGCACATGATTACTTCCAAATTTATATTATATCTAAATGTTTTTGGAACAATATTTTCTAATTACGTATCAAGTTTTATCCGTCTGGCTCATGACTGTAGAGCCAGACGAGGAGTCCCTTGGCCGGAATTAGAATTGGGTTGACGATAATTTTCTCATGTGGAATAATTTTCTTCCATTTGAACCTTTTAACAATATGGTGCATGAAAACAAGAATTTCTAAACGAGCAACTCTAATCCTGGACACATTCTAGGTCCTCCACCAAAAGGTACAAATGTATATGGAATTGGTCCACTTCCTTCAAATCTTGAAGGGTCAAATTTTTCTGGTTTTGGGAAGAATTCCGGATTCTTGTGCGTGGAAGTTGTACTCCAGTATATCTGCATAAATATTTTGGAACTTTATACAAAATTTATAAAGTTATAATTATATACATAGTTCATATCAACTTATACAGTTTTCAAACATGAAATTTTAATTTGAGCAAAATTTCTAGGTCTTGAGTGGACATTCTAAATCTTGAGTGAGATTTCGTGTATGTTTTGAAAAAGAAAACTATATTGCTATGTTTGGTAACGAAAAGATCCTACTATTCCTCGCAAAAATGGGTTTAATTTCGCATATATATATATATATATATATATAGGTGATTCGCTCTTTCAAATAGAATGAAACTTAATGTCACAACCTAGTTCTTAACCTATATTATTCATTCTGGGCTTCAGACTGCATGAATTCATCTTTTAGGCTATATCAAGTCCCTAAAGGATCGAGGTGCATGTGACACCCATGATGGAGGGTAGATCAATGAGGATGAGTCAAAGAAAAGGATTATTTAAAAACTTCTGGTGCATATGACAGCTTAGGAGAAGCTCATACATCTTATAAGACATAACTCAAGTTCACATGGTACACGCACTTTTGAGGCTTACTAATGTGACGAAGCTCGATAGACAAATATGTATGATCGAGCTTAGACCCAAGATGGACAATACATGTCATGAGCTTAGATTGAAATCCATTGTTCATGAATGAATATTTTTAGGAAAAACACTAAGATAATTTATTTTTATTTTTTACCTTCCATCCCTTTGGAATTGAGAAACCATTGAAGATGAAATCAGAAATGGCTTCCCTAAAAGCACCTTGTAGGGGTGGGGCTAATCTTAAAACTTCACAAGCCACATTCCATGAATATTTCATCTTTTTAATAGCTTCCCAATTCAACAATTCACTTGGACCCTTTGATTTGGCAATCTCCATTTGCTCTCTATATATTTTTGAACAAAAAAAAAATGTATATAATAATTGTCAGAAGCAATATATGGAAAAATGATACAAGATAAGTACACTTTTCATACAGGTAATATAGTAATTTAATCAAACAAATGGTTACTTGGTTGTTCATCACGAAAAAAAAAACAGAACATGACGCTTAATATTCCATTTGTTTCAATTTATATTTTTTAGTTACTATTTGGAGGCAGTGGCGGAGCCATCTTTACTCGGACGAAAAATTATATTGTTTTTATACTATTTTTTCATGGTTAAAAATATTTTTTATGCTATATAGTAGATGTTGAACGCCCTTCGACTAGTTCGTATATATACTTCTTAACACCCTCAATGAAAATCTTGACTCCGACACCGTTTCGAGGGTTAAACAATATTTTCTTTTATTATAATTTTAAAATGCTTAATAAATACTATATGTTAAATTGTTTGCTACTGTGATCAAACTCCACCAATAAAACATAATTTAGTGAAATTAGTAGAAGCATGAAGGGAGTGTTTGGTACCAACGAAAAATGTTTTCCAGTAAAATATTTCTTGGAAATCAAGATATTAGCAAAACATTACGGGGTTGAGATCGACGGGGTGATCAGGAGTGGGATTCAGGGGTGGCTGGGAGTGGGATGGTCAACGTGTGGTGTTGGATGGGCAGCGAGAAGATAATAAACTTGATTATATACAGATTATTAATTTATAATTCAATAACTTTAAAGAACTAAAATTCTAAACCCATAAATTTTAAATTCTGATTCCACGTGTGATAATAAGTTATATACTCCATATAAGAAAGTAGGTTACCTTGGTAGACTCCTTCATAAATGTGTGGAAGCTCAGCAAGATACTTGACAATAGAAGTACACGCAGAGGTAATAGCCAATCAACAAACCTAATATTTTATCAGCAATGTCCAATTCATTCATCAATTTTCCATTTTCATCACACATTAAGAGAAAATATGACAATATATCTTGTGTTGGTGATGCTTTCCCCTCTCCTAAATCAATCTTCCTTTGTTTAATTATTTTCATGAGTTCTTTCCTAATAAAATTCGAAGCCTTAATCGCGCGATTAAATGGTGTTCCGGGCAAGTTTATAGGGATTGAAATCACACCGGAAGCTAAAACATCAAAATGTTCGGAAAATTTGGCTACGTAGTTAGGATCTTGTATACTCAGAAACCATCGACACGCTACACGAGAAGTGTAATGTTTTGTTAATGGGAAAACAAAAACTTGGTCATGGTTTTCCCAATCCGAAGCAAAGTGACATTGGGCCATGTGATCCATGATCCCAACGTAACGCTGTAATGCATCGGGTTTGAGGAAATTTGGTAGCATTTTTCTCAGTTTGATTGCTTCTGCTTCTTTGGAAGTCGATATTTGTGTTGTAGATGGAAAGACTTTTTTTCACGGAATTTGGCCACCATACTTGGTACCAACTTATTTTCGTTTGAAAACAAGAATTTGTTGCCTGAGGCACCACAAAAAACCGCGGTTTGTTCTCCTAGAAGGTGAGTTTTGAACACATTGGAGGAGTACTTAGCTATACGATCAAAGATGAATTTTTCAGGGTGACCTTTCCAACCGGTGGATAGAAACTCGAGGGTCTCTCCAAATACTGGCCACCCTATTTTGCCAGGAGGAAGAATTTGTTCTTGTAAAAAAAGTGAATGAAGAGGGAAGCCAAAAAAACAAATAGGCAAAGAAGAGAGACATACAAGAACTCCATATCTATAATATGTTTATAACAAATGTTATTACACTTAATTCATTAGAAGCAATACTAGCTAGTCTTTTGTGAGGTTGTATTAAAGGGGAAGAACTTAGGGAGTATATATATATAGGTAGAGGTATAAAATGGATTGTGAGGTAGTTGTTATTTTTTAAAATAAAATATATACTCCCTCCGTTTAAAAAAAAATGACCTACTTTGACTTAGCATAAAGTTTAAGAAAATAAACAAGACTTTTGAATCTTGTGACCTTAAATTAAAGTTGTGTCAAATGTACCAAAATGTCCTTTAATCTTGTGGTCCTAAATATGTTATGTGAAAAATTGAAATTAAAATATTGCCAAAAAAGGAAAGAGGTCATTCTTTTTTAAACAGACTAAAAGGAAAGTAGGTCATTTTTTTTTAAATAGGAGGAGTAACTAATTATGTAAAGAGAATTAATGGTGAAAAAAGTAGAGGTGGGCATTCGGTATTCGGTTCGGTATTTTTATAATTCGGGTTCGGTAATTCGATAATCGGTAATTGTAAGTAGATACCAAATACCATACCATTAAACTTCGGTTCGGTAATTCAGTAATCAGTAAATTAAATTTTGGCTCGGTACGAAATTCGGTATTACCATATTAAAGTTGGACATGCTTGTAGTGATCCTATTTGGTGATAATAGTGGTGATCTCCAACCAACGTTTTGAGAAAAATTCAATTTTGTTTGATAGTTTTACGCCTCTGAATACACAGTTTTACACCAGAAAAAATTAATTTTGTTTGGTCTTATTACATGTTGATACGTGTGGCTCAATTAATGAAACATCTTAAAGCCTATGTTATTGTAGTTTGATCCAGCTCCAAAAAGGGGAGAACTGGATGTAACACGAATAAAATTTACATCAAACTGGATGTAACACGAACTGGATATAACGAACTATAAAGTCATAATATTACTTCTTATAAATATGATGGAGAGCAATATGTTATGTTGTCTGCCAAGTGCTGAGTTTTGCTTCCATCTGCTGTTGACATGTGAACACAAGGATTAAGAAGGCTTGACCAAGTCCCCTTGGTTAAAGCCATATTCCGACCTATGTTAGGAGCATTAGAGTTGGGCAAGTGCAGCCAACAAAGGTGTTATTTATCATGTCATGAAGACTTCTTTTCTTTTGTTTCCTTCCACGCCCTGATTTTCAGTCTTAGCGTGATATCTTCGTCAAAAATTGTCATATGTTGGTTGCAAGGAAGTTTGTTGTGTACAGTTAAGAGTCTACTTTATGATTATGTTTAACAGTTCAAAGTTTGCTTGAGCAATATTTACAAAAGTATGTGGCCTTTGAAGTGTGGACTAGCTATGTGGCCTATGGGTCACTTAACTATAACTAGATATTCGGAAAATACCAAATACCAAATGGTAGTAATATTTTTTACCAATCCCGAACCTAAATACCATAATTTTAAAATCTTAAACCCAAATACCATCCCAAATTACCGAATACCAATTACCAAATTTTTCGATTCGATTCGGTAATTCGATTTTTGGTATTTTATACCCACTCCTGAAAAAAAAGAAAAGGTAATTTGGGATAAAAAGTAAATAAGAATAATTAATCAAATTATTCTTTTAGTTAGTATTTTAAAAAAAAACGTGTGTAAAAATATGATAAGTAAAATAGGTCAGATGAAATATTAGGTAAGTGAATTTTTAGGAAGATATGATTGTTAGTTGTTTATTTCTTGTAGACTATCTGAAAAGGAGAAGCCTACTTTAGTGCACTACTAATCTAATAACACATGTTAATTTTAAATCTAAGAATCAAAATTAAATCTATTTAATCAAGCACCTTCTAAACTATGGTGAAATGAAGAGTATAAGATCCAGATCAATGTCAATACCGCAAGTTTTATTTACTCTCATATAGATCCATGATAATGTAATATTTATTCCTGAAGGATCGATTATTTTTTATTATATTATATTATATAATATAATATATATATATATATATATATATATATATATATATATATATATATATGTCTATCTCTCTATATATATGTTTTTCTTTTTAATGTCTAGAGTTTCTATATATCTTCAAAGAAACGAAAACTGTGACAAATCTAACAACTATATATTCAGTGTAATAATATTACAAGAGAGATTTAGGGAGGATAGTGCAATGATTCTCATATACAAATAAATTATAGTAATCTTGTTAATGAAATTATTCAAATAATATACCTCTTTAGACGAATGTGAGTATTGTGGGTAGTAACTGTTAAAAAGAAATATTATGAAATGGCATGCGAGCAGTGGCGGATCTACATAGGGTCTAGGGGGTTCATCCGAAATCCTTTCGTCGGAAAATTATACTATTTTTACATAGTAAAAATTTTTTTTATGTATAAATAGTAGAGGTTAAACCCCCTTCGACTAGTCCGTATATGTACTACTGAACACCCTCACTAAAAATCCTGGATCCGCCCCTGCATGCAAAGGATCAAAAGAACCCATTAATGGAGCGTGGACAACAGAATATGTGGGCTCAATATTGGACAAATCAAGAATAAGAATGAACCTTATCTTGAGCCATGTAAAAGAATGAACCTTGAACGTAAATCAACTTCAAAAGCTAAATTATGAAATGAGAAACTTTTGAGCTCTGGGTATGGAAAAATCCTTGTACTACTAAAAAGTCTTGTTTTAGCCATGTGATTTAGTGAGGGACGTCCCTCACTAATCAAGATTTAGTGAGGGCAGCCATCTCTACAAGGTGTCTTCCGACCCTCACAAAGTAGTGAAGGACTCCGACACTTAACCATCGCTATTTTGGTCTCACAATTTTTCCCAAAAATATAATGTAGTGAGGGATGTCCCTTGCTATATTAAAAATATATATAATATTAATTTATAATTTAGTGAGGGACGACCCTTGCTATATTAAAAATATATAGAATATTAATTTATTATTTAGTGAGGGATGATCCTTGGTACATAAAAATTAATAAAAATTATAAATTTAAATATGTTAAGGGATATCCCTCACTAAGTTAAAAAAAAAAAAAAATAATTTAATGTTTGAACATTTTGAGGGATATAGCTACAAAAGTCCCTTGCCAATGTGGTGTTATTATTAGTTTTTCTATAGCACTAAAATTCAATATTTAAATAGAAAATAAAAGTACAATCAATATTAAACAGCAAAACAATAAAAAAAATACTTTCAAAATAATTCAAACATTAAAATTAAGCAACCGAACTTCATACATATTCATCCAACTTAAACAATATGTAAACAAGTATCAAAAAAGTATGCAAACAATCATCAAAATAAATTCTTTCAAACACTCCAAACTAACATAATTCAAACCTAAACAACAACACCTAATCCTCTTCATCCTCTCCACCATCATCATCAGAACTAGGCTGCAGAGAATAAAGAAGCTTGATTAAGGTATTTACTTGAGTCTTGAGTTCTTTGACGTCTGACCCAAGTGTCGTCCTACGTCACTCCTCCTCCGTCCTTCTTTTTCGTTCCTCCTCGTACTTCCTAGCAAGCTCTCGAACTTCCTGTCGCATCTCCTCAAACTGTTGATTTGACATGGTAGCAGAACTCCCCATACCTTGCAATCCACCCTAAAGACGGTGAAAGTTCTTCTCAGAAAAAAGGTGGTATGCCCTTCCCTTATACACGCCCCCAACTACATCCAGCTAGCAGGAAAGAGTTTCTTCCTCTGATGGCATGATTAGATTACCTTTATCATTTGTCGGTCGACTCCTTTTGAGTTTTGAACTCTTCAATATCTTGTGAACTTATCGTTTTTACATTAAAAGTAAAATTAGTATATAGCAAATAATATAAAATAAGTTCTAAGTAAGATTTGAACTCACGTAAGTATCCTCTGTCTGTGTTTCAACCCAAACTTCTTTTTCATCTCTAATTTTTATATGGGTCTTCTTCCATACCTCTTCACGAGTGGCTGATCTAGTAAAAGATGCTTCCTGCAAATGAAATAAACATAGTGAACCACAAGGACATAAATAATTTACTACCATCTAAATGCATAAATAATTACCAATTTTTATTTAGTTGTCCCCATGGACACCGAACCACAAGTGTGCAATAAACCACCTTTCTTAGAATTTCAAGATGCCTTTGCTGGGCGCTCTTCTTTTGAAACTTCGAAGACGCCCAATATACAATAAGTTTATCCAAATAATCTGACCCAAGCCATCCAGACCATCCTTTACGTTGAGCTTTAGAAAGCATGCAAGACAATAGAGAAGACGCCTTTTTCTTAAAATTGTTTTGAATAACCCAATCCTCAGAAAGGCTCCATGTACAACTTTTCTACAAATAAAATATATATGAGGATGGTGATAAACTGGATAATTGGCAATGTTAGTTGTGACAGCTGAATATGACAATTTCTCCCAATTTTTGTAAATTGTTACAGCTGCATATGACAGTAGCTTGAATTATCAAATATTTGATCAACATATTGACCATCAACTATCTTAAGAAAAATACATTTTAAGCAACTGATTTAGATCAAAAGTCCTTATAACACATATTGGATGCATCAACAAGAGTTGTACATAAAGAAGTTTCATGCCAAATGAAAATTAAAAGAAAAAACAATTAGAATTTCTTCGTTGGAAGAAGGATGTAAGAGCACTCTCTAGTCGCTACCACACAACCTTTATAGTTGGTTCAAAAATCCACGTGTGATGCTTAAAAAGAACTACTGTTACAGATCATAATCTGGAAAATAGAGGTCGATTACCTCAAATTAAGAGAAAGGATTAACAAAAGAAATAAAGGGGCATGTGTGAACCTCCTAAAAGTATCTACAATCCTACCATAATCATATTTGGAATAGACAAGTCCCTTACCTACTGGTGAAGCTACTGCTGAATTGTTATAGTCTGTGGCAAGCTTCTCAGATGTGGAAAATTTCAAATCCAAACCAGTATTGGTTGTTTAAGCAAATGATACTACTACGAAAAAGACACGAAATGAAATTAGCATTGCGACTAATAACACTACTAGATAACTTAAAAGGAGAAGCAACAACAGATGGAAAAGGCCAATAACATTCAAACTCGAAACAGTGAACTTAGAGAAATTGAAAGTGAGACTACTATTCCAGAAGTTATTATGAAATACACAAATGGTAGCACATGCGGCAATCATTAGAGAATAATGAAACAAGTTTCTTACAGAGCTAAAGCCAAGAATTACAACAGCACACATCCTTGAATCTCCCTTGTTGGAAAAGATACTGTGCAATTACAATAAATTTTTTTTTCTTTTTACATTAATTTAAGTTGTTGAATCTCCTTTTCAGAAAATCTGTTATGTCTCAGGATCGTAGTACTATACACTACGTTTATTATTATTATCTAGAACTAGAGTAAGAGACATTCTAACACCTTACGCCCTTGTATGTGGGGATACCTCTAATATATTGTAATCGTAAAATGAAAGCACAAATGCAACAACTATATACACCTCAACTTCAAGCAATTTGAGGTTGGCTACATCAATTCTCACTTGACTAACAATTCAGATCATGTTTACGAAACACAATCACTAATTCATGTATATCGCTGCAAGACTTTATAACGTATCTAGACCTTAGATGATAAAAAAAATGGTACCTTTTCAGTAGCAATTGCAAAAGCCAGTTCAAGTAGGCTATATGTCCTGTTAGGTACTCTAAATTGTGTCCCTCCCTTTGGTGATAAAATAGACTTGAAATAAGTTCATCTAAGGCAAAGAAAAGAGGCACACCTGCCACTTCCCGATCTGATTTTCTCTGCTCCATATACTCATTTTAAAGTTAAAAATCTAAAGATAATTAGTAATATCCTAAAAGCGATACTGAAACTAAAACGTGTTTTGTGTTGATAAAGGACCTGGAGGATTACTACACTAGTGTTATATAACTGTACACAGTGGAAAGTTTCAACATCAGACCTACAACTACCCAGCACCACAAAGATAGAATTTACACCCTCCCTGCGCTCAAGCTAACCCATCTGGCTAAATGATGAACGTAAGTCCTCCAGATAGTTTAGTCTTTGCTCATTAATCATCCTGAAATAACCTTAGGAGAAGCACACCCTAAAAGCTAGCTATTGAGGTGGGATAGTCCTAGGTTAATCTAAGCCCCACATCAGTTTCCTATTTAATCGATATAGGACTCAAGTCCCATTACTTGCAACAATATTGTAACACATCCAAACCAAGATAAAGTCATCCCTTTTCTAACATTCTACTCCGCGTTTGGGAAGACCGAACTTCATAGAGCAAGTTTTATAAGTCAACTGAAAACAGATGGCAGGAAGATCCACCAGTCGGTTAAGTCTTTCATTCTCAAGAGTTTTGAGGACAAGAGGACGCCTGAGATTACAAAACTCAATGTTGGGCAACATCATACTAAGCTAACTGTGTTGCTTGTGTTCTAGAAATGGTAGCTCCTACCATCTTTCAACCTACTGAAACTTACATGAAAAATTATGATAAATCTCAAAACTCTGAAATGAATAAGTGGAATAGCAAGTCATCCACCCATGGTTATTTGTAGCTTTTCCAAGTAAAACGGTTGAATGGCAAATGAATTCATCCATATGATAGATGTTGGAAATCTGACTCATTTTTTCATTTAAAAATGATCGCCTTACTCGGTAAATCTTATTAAAGGGAGTAAAAAACAACTATGTTTAACTAAGAAAACTGATAAATCCAACTAGCATATAAGAATACAAAGATGATACTCCTAAATCTACCTAGAAACAAGCTAACAAAACATAAAATCTACTTTAAACCAAAATACTCAAAAGATCACTATACTCTATACTAAAAAAACACTGGCAGGGAACTTAAAAGCCATTCAAAAATTTTAACTAACAAAAGTAAAGGAACCAATAAGGCAAGAAATCCCCAAGACAAAAACAGGTTATGCGAATTGATAAATACCATAGTTGTTGAGCCGGTTTTTTTGACACCCAATTTTGGCTCGCTCTTTCCCTCTAATTAGTTTTATTAATGTTTTTGACCCTAACTAATTTTAAAATTAAATAAGAAATAAGACTCGTATTTTTATCTCTATTTTTATAAATTTTCTAGTTTTCTATCATATTATAAAATATTTTAATATAATTAAATATTTTAACAAATAAAATAAAATATCTTTAGTGATCGCATTCGCATTTGTTTTCTAATTTTATTCTTTAGGCGATATTGTGACCATATATATTTATACTTTTGTTTTATAAAATATATATTTTATATTTTATTATATTCTTATTTCTACATATATATATAGAGAGAGACAAATCATGTCTGTAATTTGTATACGTTAAAATTAAAAATAATTTTAGAATATCGGAAAGCATCGATAAAATTAATTTCAGTATAAAAGAGTATTTGGGCTAGCTATAATCCAATTTTTTTTTATTTCGCCTGATCCCAACTCTCATTTTACAAATTTCAACCAAAAGCCTCAAAATTAGCCCAAAACTCAGTACAATTTTTATGTCCGCTTCGTCACTCCGCCTAAACAGATACGATTTAACTCGATCCGGCAATTTATTTTAAAACCCAAAAGGTCCTAAAAGGTTCAGTAATTTTTTATATATGATTTATTTTTGTTTAACTGACTATTTATTTGTATATTTGTTTTTTCACCTTTTCCCTCTTTAAATTAAATTCGAACCGTTCGATCGAATATCGAACGGATCGAAAATAGTCATTTTGAAATTGACCTTTCACATATTTATCCATACGCACATACATTTTATTTTATTTGTTGCTATTATTATTTAGTGATCAAAGATCGGACGGATCAAAATCAGTCCAAAAAGCCCGACTGACACAGATTAATCTAGTCCGCTAATTTTTCTTTCTAATCCGAGGATCCCGAATTTTCAAATATATATATATATATATATATTAATATTATAATTTACCTTTTTATATATTTTTGAAATTTGAACTGATAAAAAGCGAACGGATCAGAAATTAATTGATTTTTGTATAAATTTTTTCATATATTTATTTATCTATACACATACATAAATATTTGTATTGTTATTATTTTAAGGTGATATTTAGGACCGTCCGATCTTTGATTGGACGGACCAAAAGTAGTCAAAATTTTCAAGTCTTAAACATTAATTTCTTCCATCCGTTCTTTTCTCTTTCTCAGAAAAAGCTAAAATACGTGTTTCTCCTCCCAAAGATGCAACGATCGGTCACCATTACCCCTTTCTCTTTCAATTCACAAACCACTAACCTCCTTTTACTTCTCTTCCTCCTCCCCTTCTCTCTCATGCCAAAACCGCAACCCTAGCACTGCCATGGCAGCCATGGCTGCCGCCCCTATGCGAGAATCTCTCCAAAACTTGCCTCTTCCACCACCTAAAACCAAAAATCAGAAAAATCAAGGCTCTAAATTTGTGTAAGGATGGAAAATAGGTCCAAGCAGCCATTAATGGCTTCAAAATTGAAGATCCCGTTCAAATCTTCCCCCCCCCCCCCCCTTCTCATATTTTTATTGTATAGGTTTCAAATCTGGACCTTTCAAGTCCAAATTTACTCCTATAAATGGGGGAGAGGTCTAACAGTGAAGGGACAAGGGAGAAGGGAGGAGAAGACACAGATCGGGAAGGAACCTTCATTTTTTTTGTTCCATTTTTACCATCATCAGCATAAATACACATATATACACCATTACTCATACACACACAGTAACAAAACACACCAACAACTATCGAACCTCTCTCCCTCCCGTCTTCTCCGGCGAACCCCGCTATTGCCATCTCCTTTCTCCTCTGTTATGCTGCTAGCTCGTCGGAGGTGATAGACGACGAGCTTTGAGCTCCAGCCGCGCCACCACCACCAACGTGCCTCCCATTTCTCCCCTCACCAGCCGCTGAAGAACCACCAACGCCGACCATCCAGATTTGATCGAGAAACTATGAACCCATGACCCCTGCTACTGTTTTCCCCTTTTTCCTCTTTCTTTTCTTTTTATTTTTGGGCCGCGCCTCGCCGGATTTGATCACCGGCGAGTGACCTTTTTTTTTTCGAACATTGAACCGCCCCCATTTGTTCTTCAAAAAATGGCCAGATCCAACTTTTGCCTCATTTTCTGGCGTTGCTCCGGTGATCGCCGTTGAAGCAACGTCAACACTATCACTATTTAGAATTTTCATTCATTTTCAATTTTTTATTGTCATTATTGAATATTGCTTGCTGATATTTCATTGTTATATGTTGTTTTGTTCCTTTATTTTCATCATTACTGTCACTATATGTTAATGCTATGTCTGTTAGTTGTTGTTAGTCATGTGTCTATCATATGGGTCCACTTTGCTGGCTTGATTAATTTTTTGGGACTGTTTTTGAGTATTATTTTCTCCGTCATTGCTTTATAATTTATTATACTGATAAAAGAACAAATACTACACAGTTGGCCAATGAAATAAATTATTATTAATTTTGAGGCCTCTGTAAATAAAAGACGGACTTTACATATATAATTACGTAATAAATAAATATTTTTGGGCGATAATGAAACTTTATAACAACACAAGATTTTACAACTCATATTCTGGCAAGACAATTTAAGACGGTCAATTAATTGAGCAACCATTTCGTAGCAAAACGATTTAAGATGGCCCATTAATTGAGCAACCATTTCGCAGTCATGACTTTATCTGAGCCCACTTTTAATAAAAAATATAATTTTTTTTATAATACGTAAATATACACATTCTAATTTATGATTATTTACTTGTTACTAAAACTTTTTTACAAGTGTTTATACAGGTTATTTTGGAATACTCGTAGGGAGTTGCAGTCAAAGAGGCTCTTTTAATTTTGTATTGTATTTTATATTCTTATATTTGTACAAATGTTAATATAGTGAAAACTTTATTTTTGGGGTGTTGGGCGGAATTTTCTTTATTTATACGACTTCACCTCGTGTTTATGCAAACTTAGGTCGTTAATGTTTACATTAATCAATTAAATTAATCAATTAGTTTACATACTTTGACATCATAAGTATTGTGATCTTTTCTTTCAAATAAATCTTTACTTTTTTTTTCTCGTAAATTTTAAATCAAGTAAAAATATTATTTTTAAACATTTTTCTCCTCATGGCATATCAAGATACACTTCTCTTCATACACGGCACAAAATATTTTTTATTTTCACATGTAATTTATACATTTTTTATACATATTTTTTTTACATGTGTTTCATAACAATATGTTTTATTTATATATTTAATACACATATACCTTTACATAATATTAAACATTTATATTTTTTAAAAGAATTATTTTATACTTAATACATATTTTGTACATTATTTTAAATATACCTCCTCCCTCTTTGAAAAATTTAGTCTAGCCGGGTACCACATTTGTGGATCTCGAAGGGTGCCTAACCCCTTCCCTTCGGGATAACTTGAATCCTTACCTAGAATCTTAAATTGGTTTTCGCAGACTAAAAACATTAATCATATTTGTTAATAAATAGGTTTCCTTATTTTCCTTAAAAATTAGGTGGCGACTCTGTACATAAATTCATTCTTTTAGAGTCCATGACGTCGTGCTCGTTTTGACCTGAGGTAGAAATAGGGGCACGACAGAACGATGACTCTGCTGGGGATGAGGAGACGTTCTAACCATGATCGACTCGATTTTCAATCGAGGGAGGTATTTTTACATTTTTTATATATAATTAAATTCTTTATCTATTACACTACAAATTATGTGAATTTTCTCATAAATTCTTTAAATTTTTTTTTATCATGCTTAGTTTAGAATTTTTATGCTTTATTATGTTATTTGTTTTACATATTTTTATATCTTGCTATGTGTGAAAGAACACAAGCCAAATCCAAATTTGCGTTCCTTATTTGTTTGAATAACACTAGTTGTTACTGCTTTATCACTTGCATTTTTCTATCAAGTCTTTGGCCGTACACAATTCACACATTGTGGTACCCACGAGAGGTGTACTGCACTCCTCCGAACCTTCTTTGGATTCCCTACTTTCAGAGTCGTTGTAGTTAGGTTAGTGCTCTTTCTCGCAAATATTCAGTACCACTCTTGAACATTTAAGGAAAAATCCTACTCTAGTAATAGGTCATATTGCAAATACCTTAGGCGGGACGGTCCAAGGTATCGTTTTTGCAACTAGGAAGCCACCCTTTCGTCAAAAGGTTATGAAACCTTTATGACATATTTTGTGTTAGAACTGATTCAGATAATCCAGAAATCGAACATTAAAGGATTCAGAACAATCAAATTGGCCTTCTTTTACTCTTCCTTCATTCGACATCATTTTCACGTCAATAGACATAAAGTATTACCCAAACTAGCCAACATTTGACACTATTTTCACGAATACAGAGTGTTGTTAAAACTTTGCTTCACAAATATCTTTCTCAAAGTCCATGAAAGTTGAGTGTTCTAAAAATACTTTGCTTTCGTTCAACTTTCTCTTCAAGTCCGCAGATAGGGAATGTCACTAAAAACTCCACCTACGTCTAACTTTTTTTTGATCCAAACTAGAGTGGAATGTCGTCAAGCATTCTTCCAATGTTTGATTCCTTTTTCTAGTCAACAGACGTAGAATATTATTTAAAACTCTACAATTATTTGACACCCTTCTTCAAAATAATGAATGTGGAATATTATTCATCTTCACCCACTTCTAACTCTTTCCAGCCAATGAGCGTGAGGCATTATCGATCCATTTCCTCCGTTCGATATCTCTACCACAAGATCCTCATTCATCAATAACGAGACTTGAGATACTCACCCTTTTAAAGGCATCATTTTAGCCGCTTCCATCAAATCTTATCGACTACATAGGCCTCTTTTAGCCACCCTTGTTGGATACATTCCATTTTCAAGAAAACTTTAAATTGTTCTGAATCCAAAATGTGTCAAAATCTAGATTCATCTATGTCAGTTTATTTGAACGAAGGCCTACCTCTGGCAAAATGAGGCTCCACAATATAAGATACGCTTACTTGCTGTTGTCTGAATGTGCTTGTCCATCGACATGAACTGACTCCTTAACTTTCATTTGTGTTGGCATTATCCCCTCGACAGAGATTAATTGTGTTAATCGATAGAACTCCCCAACTTAAGCTATATATCTCAAGAATGAACACCAATACCGTCGACCCGACCAGAAGTGTTCCAACACTGGCAAATGTATCAGGAATTTTCAAAAGACAAGATAATGAATGTATGCTTCTTTTGGAGCAACAACTCGAGACGGTAAGAGGCGAACTGCACCAAGGAAAGGATCCCATACATCCATCCATGGCTACTCTACCGCGCCCTCCTAATTTTTATCGCTAGAAACTCCAATACCTAAACGTTATCAGTCAGTACAACCTCCCACAACGACTATTGGTTTAACAAATCCATCATCCCCATTCACACTTATTACCTCCCATAAATTTCCTCATTATACCCCACATCCTTATGTTGTCACATCTGTTTATGATATTTAACAAACAAATCACGCTACCTTTCAAGGAAAATATATTTCTCCAATGTGCGTGAATGAGACACCTATTTTTATCGTTCCTGCTAAAGGTAGGCTTCCGATAAGTACAAGGACAAAAGAGAGAGATGAAAAAATCGTAAGTGAGCTTCGTAATCTAAAGCGAGCGATGAAACACCTCCAAGAAAATCAAGTCAGCGAGCATTTGGACTACGAAGATTTATGTATCCATCCAAATATTGATTTGCCAGTCAGGTTCAAGCCACCTAAGTTCGATTTGTTCGATGGAATCGGTGATCCTCATACTCATTTAAGAGCATATTGTGATAAATTGGTAGGGATTGGAAAAAATGAGAAGCTCATAATAAAGTTGTTCATCAGAAGTTTGTCTGGTGAGGCTCTCATTTGGTACACCAAACAAAACCCTCGTCATTGGTACAAATGGAGCGGCATGGCTGAAGACTTTATGAAACGTTTCAAGTTTAACACAGAAATCACACCTGATCGACTTTCCCTCATCAGTATACAAAAAAAACCCTCTAAATTATTTCAGGAATATGCTCGACGATGGAGGTCCAAAGTGGAAAAAGTTCAACCATCAATGGACGAAAGTAAATTAACGAAGTATTTTATCCGCAGTAAAAAAGGTGTCTATTTTGAAAGGATAATGTCCACATTGGGGGAGAAGTTTGATGACTGTGTCAAAATGAGAAATTTTATTGAAGAGGCGATCAACTCTGGAAAGATTAAGTCGGCAAATAACTCGAGCGAATCTACTCGGTTAGAGTTCATCGAAGGAGCCAAGGTGGAGAATGAAGAAGAAGTATCTCTTGTGATACCACACCACTCAATACCTAAATCATCCCAATCACTTCAAAATCCTGATAACGAACTGATTCAAATATCGAGTCACAAACTACATCATGCCTACAAAAACTAACAAAATTACCTTCAACCCCAAGCTCCCACATACCAAAATCCACCACAACCATGCGTACCAATCCAATTGTCAGTTTATCAAAATTCAAGACCTTTTGCACTAAGACAAAATTCGAAGGGTAAGCGCAATCAAAGCTGCACTCAATTTGTTAAACCATTGACGCTTTTGTTTGAGAAAATGAGAGCTGTAAATTTATTGCAATCGGAGTTGGGGAAGATTCCTAATCCATTACCTAAATGGTTCGATGAAACAAAGCGATGTTCTTTCCACTCTGGAGTTTTGGGGAACAATACTGAAGATTGTAATAGGTTAAGGCATAGAATTGAGTGCTTGATCAAGGCCGGGGAAATCTAATGTATCGAAGAGCAACCAAATGCAAATATTGATAAGGTGCCCAATCATGAAAATACAAGAGTGTATATGATGTGAGAGACACCATCTTCTACGTCGAACCGGCAGGGCCTTTATATAAGCCACTCTACAGAGAAGCGCTAACTTTAGCGGGAAGACGATTTACACGAATCCAAGATTATCAACTTAGAAATAGTCAATAGAGTCCCATATTTGAAGGCATAAGATTTCCTTCTAATTATCATGTAACAGAACTACGTTCTGACCTGATTTCTCATGGTGAGATACGTAGGCAACCCTCATCGGGTTCGGTCGTACTTAAGTAGAATAAATCCCTTTTGTAATTGGAACTACGTGTGACTTGATTTCCCTCGGTGGGATACGTAGGCAGCCTATTAAGGCTCGATCCCTTTATAATATAAAAATCTATTTTCCCTAACGACGAGCGAAACTTGAACGCGACGGTATCCAGAAAACCTGAAACGATACATCAAGACTATCCCAAGATACGCAGCGAAGAATCGTCGAGAAAATCTCTCCAAGAGACTGGGCAAAATTTTGAAGAACGCATCAAAAATCAACGAAGGCTAGGACGTTTAACTTGGAAATGTTACGATCAAGGTTGATTTGTACCAAACAACACAAGTCATCACAAAAGTTGCAAGATATCAACAGGGGACAACTTATCTATAATATCGAAGAAATACACCAAGGGCCAATACCAAAGACACTCCCACCACTTAACCAAAGATACTATCAATCCAAATGCTCCAAAATCATATCGACGATCAGCGCAGGATCGAACACTCGTTATGTCAGTCATAAGAAGGTCAACCAAATCTTCAGGTGGCACATGCTTATGAAAAAGCCAAAAGAAAATCCTCGTGACGAGGAAAAATAATCTATACCTACAATTCCAAGAAGGATTTCCAAAATATGCTCAAAAGCATTCAAGCTTGGATTATGACTAATAAATCAATCGAGGATATCAGCATTCAATATCTATTGACACGCGAGATAGCATACGCTGGCTTCGAGGATATCTCATCATCTTATGAATCAGCATCTGAATTCCTTAAAAGCACATGATTCAAAGGTACGTCTTTAAGTCATTAGCTGAAAGCGAACAACATGAGATTCCCTTGAAATTGACAATTGGAGGATCATTTATAAGTCATATTATTTGAAATAAAATAGTGTGAAAGATTATCTCTGAGTTGATAGCCCATAGGTCATTCGTAAGATGCAATAACATCCTAACCAGATAGTATTCAAGGTTACCCAAAATCGATAGCCCGAAGGTTACCCATAAGTCGCAACTAAATCCTTACCGAATAATATGCGAGATTATCAAATTTGTATGTCCAAGGGTTCTCTATAAGTCGTGTCATATACAAGATCGATTATGTGCAGGATTACCCAAGGACTAACAATTTAAGAGATATCTATAAGTCATATTGTGTCCAAGGTCAGATGATGTGCAGGAACACCTGAAAGCTAGCAATTGGAGGAATATTTGTAAGTCATCACTTATCCAAAGTCGGATAATGTACAGGATTACCTAAAGGCTAGAAATTCAAAGGATATCTATAAGTTGCCTCATATCCAACATCAAATAATTCGCAAGATAATCCAAAGATTGACGATTCAAGCAAAATCTATAAGTCGTATTGATACAAAAGATGCGCAAGACTTATCCGAGATCATATGCGAAGAATTATTGACAATAACCAAAGAGGTCATCATTCCACAAGCATTATGGGTGAATCGAAAGGGTTACCGCATCAACACAAGATTACACGATCGTGGCGACCCTTCTGCATAAAGTGTCATCGGTGTTCAAAAGGGGCACCCCACTTTAAAGACATATTCAACTGACAAATATTTATGCAACAACCAAAAGAGTTGTTGTGTCTGTTGTTGCAAGTTATTTCCTTCCAAACAGGTACATAAAAGGACAACTGCAGTGGACCCAAAAAGATTTCATATACGAAGACGCCCACAAGATAGGGAGACTGTCAAGGAGGTGCCCAAGAAATATTCACAGTTTACGCAGAGAAGACTCGCGCATGTACCCAAGCCTCATGCTTCCATAAAAATGCAAGTCAGCGAGACTACATATGAAGATAGCTTACAAAGCACGTTCACTACTCTCCCGCTCAAAATCATAACAAAAAAAAATTGAGATGCAAATCTCAACGCTTGATCGACTCCAACTTACAAAAGCATTGTCCAAATTAAGAAATTCTTTGATGTTAATCGTTAGCACAAGAAAAAGCCATAAGATGTTGAAGACTTATACATAAGAGGCACCGCTTCAGCAAATGACCAAATGAGCTTTCCAAAGCAAGCTCATGATTATCAACCTTACCATTCTCCACATACCCATCCTTGTGGCCAAAATTTTCTTGATTCCCCTCACACCAAACTACGTTTTGACTTGATATGTAGGCAGCTTAAGTCAGGCTCGGTCATATCAACAACATAATCTTTTACATCTTTTCAAATTTCATTTATCATCTCAAGCCCTAACAACCGCATCACTTTTATAGAAGTTTGAAAGCGAAGATCAAGATAGAGAAATTTTCCACCAGAAGACATACTAGTATAAGCACATTATGTGGAGTTAGGAAGTGTCACTACTCCTAATCTTGAATAGATTACCGATTGTCGAAAGATTGAAGGATGAGATAGCTGTTAGGCCGAATTCTCAATCAACACAAAATCAACATCCCCTCCCCAAACTAAGAAACTTTCTTTGAGCGCAGGTACAACATCGCTACAACAAAGGTTCAAACATCTTGGAAGCCTAAATGTTGCCTCACCATCATAAGCTGAGAATACAGGTATCGTCAATTTATCCATAATTATTCCAAGGCACTAAAGAATCTTCTCGAATCTTGCAGGTCATAATAGTGCTCAAGGAGGCATGTGTCAAATTTCTTATTACATTCTATCAGAAACTCAACATCACATCTCCATCACAAGTCAGGAAGCAAGGTTTTATCAATTCATTCGCTAATACTTTCTAACTCTAAAAGAAATTTCTTGATTTTTTGCAGGTCGCATTAACGGGATATACCCATTAAGACTCGGTCATCAAGTACTAACAGATGTTCACAAAACTCTAACATAACACAACAACAGGATAGGGCAGTCCGCCCCGAATAATAGGACAGGGCAGTCCGCCCCGAACAATAGGATAGGGCACACCCACCCCCAACAATAGGGCATATAATGCAACTTTCACTTTCTCAACAAGCATTTCAGCCGACGGAGGCTATTTACATTTCAACCGACGAAGGAAATTTACCTTTCATCCGGCGGAGGCTATTTACATTTCAGTTACTGCTCAGCCGATAGAGGATTTTACTTTCAAGCAATTGCTCAGCCGACGAAGGTTATTTACATTTCAGTTATCACCCCGCCAGGCGGATTGCCTTAAAAAACAAAGTCAATACTAGAACATGCAGTACAACGTGGAACTATCCTCTTAGCAACAAACTGGGGCAAGCTAGCGGAATGTCAGGGATCCCTAGTTATGGCATGAATTTCGGCGAAGAAACTCAACTCAACTCGACCCAAAACTCTCATTTTTATGATCCTTATTATCATTACTCAATGTCGTCTTAATCCGATACTGGGGCAATTTTTGAAAATTCGCAATCTCCTTTTCCCTCAAAGTCCCCAACAAATATTGCTATCCGACATCTACTCATTTTCAACCCCAACCAACCATTCAGGGTTAAGTACACCCGTATCCATTCTATTCGTGCTGAAATTTCTGTTATTATCCTCGAAAGAACCCAGTGTCACCATAATACTACACTAGGGTAAATTTTGATATTTATCAAAATTTTGTCATGATTCAAACTATAAATAGCCTAATTTTTTCTTAAGTCCGAGATACGTAGGCAGCTCAAAAACCGAAGCCCGGCCATAATCATCTAAATATTTTGTTTTGCCCGAGACAAAATTGGTTACGTCAGCGTGATTGTCTAAAGATTTTCAAATAAATCTTTGTCCACTCAGGGACAACTGTTGACACCCAATTTTGGCTCGCTCTTTCCCTCTAATTAATTTTATCGATGTTCTTGACCCTAACTAATTTTAAAATTAAATAAGAAATAAAACTCGTATTTTTATCTCTATTTTTATAAATTTTCTAGTTTTCTATCACATTATAAAATATTTTAATATAATTAAATATTTTAACATATAAAATAAAATATCTTTAGTGATCGCATTCGCATTTGTTTTCTAATTTTATTCTTTAGGCGATATTGTGACTATATATTTATAATTTTATTTTATAAAATATATATTTTTATTTTATTATATTCTTATTTCTACATACCTATAAACAAATCATGTCTGTAATTTTTATACGTTAAAATTAAAAATAATTTTAGAATATCGAAAAGCATCGAT
>NC_061115.1:213543162-213621654 GCF_002878395.1 Capsicum annuum | reverse complement strand
TTAATTTCAGTAGAAAAGAGTATTTGGGCTAGCAATAATTCAATTTTTTTTATTTCGCCCGATCCCAACTCTCATTTTACAAATTTCAACCAAAAGCCTCAAAATTAGCCCAAAACTCAGTACAATTTTTATGTCCGCTTCGTCACTCCACCTAAACAGATACGATTTAACTCGATCCGGCGATTTATTTTAAAACCCAAAAGGTCCTAAAAGGTTCAGTAATTTTTTATATATGATTTATTTTTGTTTAACTGACTATTTATTTGTATATTTGTTTTTCACCTTTTCCCTCCTCTTTAAATTAAATTCGAACCGTTTGATCGAATATCGAACGGATCGAAAATAGTCATTTTGAAATCGACCTTTCACATATTTATCCATACATACTTACATTTTATTTTATTTGTTGCTATTATTATTTTAGAGGTAATCTCTTCAAGATCATCTGATCAAAGATCGAACGAATCAAAATCAGTCCAAAAAGCCCGACTGACACAGATTAATCTAGTCCGCTAATTTTTCTTTCTAATCCGAGGGTCCTGAATTTTCAAATTTATATATATATATATATATTAATATTATAATTTACCTTTTTATATATTTTTAAAATTCGAACTAATAAAAAGCGAACGGATCAGAAATTAATTGGTTTTTGAATAAATTTTTTCATATATTTATTTATCTATACACATACATAAATATTTGTACTGTTATTATTTTAAGGTGATATAAAGATCGGACGAACCAAAAGTAGTCAAGATTTTCAAGTCTTAAACATTAATTGCTTCCATCCGTTCTTTTAACTTTCTCAGAAAAAGCTAAAATACGTGTTTCTCCTCCCAAAGATGCAGCGATCGGTCACCATCACCCCTTTCCCTTTCAATTCACAAACCACTGACCCCCTTTTACTTCTCTTCCTCCTCCCCTTCTCTCTCACGCCAAAACCGCAACCCTAGCGCTGCCATGGCAGCCATGGCTGCCGCCCCTATGCGAGAATCTCTCCAAAACTTGCCTCTTCCACCACCTAAAACCAAAAATCAGAAAAAGCAAGGCTCCAAATTTTTGTAAGGATGGAAAATAGGTCCAAGCAGCCATTAATAGCTTCAAAATTGAAGATGAAAAAAATTATTATTAATTTTGAGGCCTCTGTAAATAAAAGATGGACTTTACATATATAATTACGTAATAAATAAATATTTTTGGGCGATGATAAAACTTTATAACAACACAAGATTTTACAACTCATATTCTGGCAAGACAATTTAAGACAACCAATTAACTGAGCAACCATTTCGTAGCAAAACGATTTAGGATGACTCATTAATTGAGCAACCATTTTGCGGTCATGACTTTATCTGAGCTCACTTTTAATAAAAAATATAATTTTTTTATAATACGTAAATATACACATTCTCATTTATGATTATTTATTTGTAACTAAAACTTTTTTACAAGTATTTATATAGGTTATTTTGGAATACTCGTTGGGAGTTGCAGTCAAAGAGGCTCTTTTAATTTTGTATTGTATTTTATATTCTTATATTTGTACAAATGTTAATATAGTGAAAACTTTATTTTTGGGGTGTTGGGCGGAATTTTCTTTATTTATACGATTTCACCTCATGTTTATGCAAACTTAGGCCGTTAATGTTTACATTAATAAATTAAATTAATCAATTAGTTTACATACTTTGACATCATAAGTATTGTGATCTTTTCTTTCAAATAAATCTTTACTTTTTTTCTCGTAAATTTTAAATCAAGTAAAAATATTATTTTTAAATATTTTTCTCCTCATGGCATATCAAGATATACTTCTCTTCATACACGTCACAAAATATTTTTTATTTTCACATGTAATTTATACATTTTTATACATATTTTTTTTACATGTGTTTCATAACAATATATTTTATTTATATATTTAATACACATATACCTTTACATAATATTAAACATTTATAGTTTTTTAAAGAATTATTTTATACTTAATACATATTTTGTATATTATTTTAAATATATCTCCTCCCTCTTTGAAAAATTTAGTCTAGTCGGGTACCACATTTGTGGATCTCGAAGGGTGCCTAACCCCTTCCCTTCGGGATAACTTGAACCCTTACCTAGAATCTTAAATTGATTTTCGCAGACTAAAAACATTAATCATATTTGTTAATAAATAGGTTTCCTTATTTTCCTTAAAAATTAGGTGGCGACTCTGTACATAAATTCATTCTTTTAGAGTCCATGACATCGTGCTCATTTTGATCTTAGGTAGAAATAGGGGTGCGACAGAATGGCGACTCTGCTGGGGATGAGGAGACGTTCTAACCACGATCGACTCGATTTTCAATCGAATTCAATCGAAGGAGGTATTTTTACTTTTTTTGTATATGATTAAATTCTTTACTTATTACACTGCAAATTATGTGAATTTGCTCATAAATTCTTTACATTTTTTTAATCATGCTTAGTTTAGAATTTTTATGCTTTATTATGTTATTTGTTTTACATATTTTTATATCTTGCTATGTGTGAAAGGACACAAGCCAAATCCAAACTTGCGTTCCTTATTTGTTTGAATAACACTACTTGTTACTGCTTTATCACTTGTATTTTTCTATCGAGTCGTTGGCCGTACACAATTCACACACTGTGGTACACGCGAGGGGTGTACTGCACTCCTCCGAACCTTCTTTGGATTCCTTACTTTCAGAGTCGGTGCAGTTAGGTTAGTGCACCTTCTCGCAAATATTCAGTACCATTCTTGAACATTTAAGGAAAAATCCTACTCTAGTAATAAGTCATATTGCATATACCTTAGGCGGGATTGTCCAAGGTATCATCTACGCAACTAGGAAGCCACCCTTTCGTCAAAAGGTTATGAAACCTTTATGACATATTTTGTGTTAGAACTGATTCAGATAATCCAGAAATCGAACATTAATGGATTCAGAACAATCAAATTGGCCTTCTTTTACTCTTCCTTCATTCGACATCATTTTCACGTCAATAGACATAAAGTATTACCCAAACTAGACAACATTTGACACTATTTTCACGAATACAGAGTGTTGTTAAAACTCTGCTTCGGAAATATCTTTCTCAAAGTCCATGAAAGCTGAGTGTTCTAAAAATACTTTGCTTTCGTTCAACTTTCTCTTCAAGTCCGCAGATAGGGAATGTCACTAAAAACTCCACCTACATCTAACTCTTTTTTTATCCAAACTAGAGTGGAATGTCGTCAAGCATTCTTCCAATGTTTGATTCCTTTTTCTAGTCAACAGACGTAGAATATTATTCAAAACTCTACAATTATATGACACCCTTCTTCAAAACAATGAATGTGGAATATTAATCTTCACCCACTTCTAACTCTATCTAGTCAATGAGCGTGAGACATTGTCGATACTTCTACTCCATTCGATATCTCTACCACAAGATCCTCATTCATCAGTAACGAGACTCGAGATACTCATTCTTTTAAAGGTATCATTTTAGCCCGCTTCTATCAATCCTTATCTACTATATAAGCCTCTTTTAGCCACCCTTGTTGGATACATTCCCTTTTCAAGAAAACTTTAAATTGTTCTGAATCCAAAATGTGTCAAAATCTAGATTCATCTATGTCAGTTTATTTGAACGAAGGCCTACCTCTGGCAAAATGAGGCTCCACAATATAAGATGCACTTACTTGATGTTGTCTGAATGTGCTTGTCCATCGACATGAACTATCTCCTTAACTTTCATTTGTGTTGGCATTATCCCCCCGACAGAGATTAATTATGTTGATCGATAAAACTAGCCAACTTAAGCTATATATCTCAAGAATGAACACCAATACCGTCAACCCGACCAGAAGTGTTCCAACGTTGGCAAACGTATCAGGAATTTTCAAAAAATAAGATAATGAACGTACGCTTCTTTTGGAGCAACAACTCGAGACGTTAAGAGGCGAACTGCATCAAGGTAAGGATCTCACACATCCATCCACGGCTACTCTACCGCGCCCTCCTATTTTTTATCACTAGAAACTCCAATACCTAAACACTATCAGTCAGTACAACCTCCCACAATGACTGTTGGTTTAACAAATCTATCATCCCCGTTCACACTTATTACCTCCCATAAATTTCCTCATTGTACTCCACATCCTAATGATGTCACATCTGTTTGTGATATTCAACAAACAAATCACGCTACCTTTTAAGGAAAATATATTTCTCCAATGTTCGTGACTGAGACACCCGTTTTTATCAGACCTGCTAAAGGTAGGATTTCGATAAGTACAAGGACAAAAGAGAGAGATGAAAAAATCGTAAGTGAGCTTCGTAATCTAAAGCGAGCGATGAAACACCTCCAAGAAAATCAAGTCAGCGAGCATTTGGACTACGAAGATTTATGTATCCATCCAGATATTGATTTGTCAGTTGGTTTCAAGCCACCTAAGTTCGATTTGTTCGATGGAACCGGGGATCCTCATACTCATTTAAGAGCATATTGTGATAAATTGGTAGGGATTGGTAAAAATGAGAAGCTCATAATGAAGTTGTTCATCAGAAGTTTGTCTGGTGAGGCTCTAATTTGGTACACTAAACAAAACCCTCGTCATTGGCACAAATGGAGCGGCATGGCTGAAGACTTTATGAATCGTTTCAAGTTTAACACAGAAATCGCACCTGATCGACTTTCCCTCATCAGTATACAAAAGAATCCCTCTGAATCATTTCAGGAATACGCTCGACGATGGAGGTCCTAAGTGGAAAAAGTTCAACCATCAATGGACGAAAATGAATTAACGAAGTATTTTATCCGCTGTAAAAAAGGTATCTATTTTGAAAGGATAATGTCCACATTGGGGGAGAAGTTTGCTAACTGTGTCAAAATAGGGAATTTTATTGAGGAGGCGATCAATTCTGGAAAGATTAAGTCGGCAAATAACTCGAGCGAGTCTACTCGGTTAGAGTTTATCGAAGGAGCCAAGGTGGAGAATGAAGAAGAAGTATCTGTTGTGATACCGCACCACTCAATACCTAAATCATCCCAATCACTTCAAAATCCTGATAACGAACTGATACAAATATTGAGTCACAAACTACATCATGCCTAAAATAACCAACAAAATTACCTTCAACCCCAAGCTCCCACATACCAAAATCCACCACAACCATGCATACCAATCCAATTGTCAGTTTATCAAAATTCGACACCTCTTGCGCTAACACAAAATTCGAAGGGTAAGCGCAATCGAAGCTGCACTCAATTTGTTGAACCATTGACACTTTTGTTTGGGAGACTGAGAGCTGTAAATTTATTGCAATCGGAGTTGGGGAAGATTCCTAATCCATTACCTAAATGGTTCGATGAAACATATACCTTTACATAATTTTAAAAAATTTTATATTTTAAAAGAATTATTTTATACTTAATACATATTTTGTACGTTATTTTAAATATACCTCCTCCCTCTTTGAAAAAATTAGTCTAGCCGGGTACCACATTTGTGGATCTCGAAGGGTGCCTAACCCTTTCCATTTGGGATAACTTGAACCCTTACCTAGAATCTTAAATTTGTTTTCGCAGACTAAAAATATTAATCATATTTGTTAATAAATAGGTTTTCTTATTTTCCTTAAAAATTAGGTGGCTACTCTGTACATAAATTCATTCTTTTAGAGTCCATGACATCGTGCTCATTTTGACCTTAGGTAGAAATAGGGGTGCGATAGGTTTGTTTGTACAATAGAGAGATTATGCCTAGCAAAATTTATTCCTGCAGCCCAAAAGTCATCCATTTTTTTTCAAATTTGTTTCTCTTTTCTTAAATTTATCAAAGTAGAGTACATGTCAGCTTCTTTTAATTGAAGAAAATAATAAAGGGGTTTCAGATTTTGTTGAATAAGATACCTAAATCAAACAAACAAAATACTAGTAGTATTTAGACAGAGATGGTTTCCAAGATTTAACAACTTGAGCTTACAAATGCGCAGTAGTTGTTTTTTATCAATCAATGAATGATAACACATTTCACATCAGATAAATAGACAAAAAAAAAAAAAGGACCACTTGATACAATACAATCTGAACAGCTACAGAGAACTTAAAAAGCATCCGATTGAAGACAAAGAATAAGACATCTATCGTTAATAAAAAAATACAGCAAAAAAATTGAGAAAAATATTTTTCCAAAAAAAAGGCACGTAATTACTCATTTAGTAAGGTGAAAAGTACCGTTAATGTAAAAAAGAATAGTCTCAATCAGCAAGGAGAAGTTATCGAAATCCAACCCAACGAAGAGCAAGGTGACATCAGAGTTTTGGAAGTAGTACAAACAATGACTAAATTAGAACGCAGGGTTTACTTACAAAATTAGAATTAAAGTCAAATTCTATTGTTGAAAAGTACTTTGAAAAAAAATGGTGGGAAATAAGGGGGGAAGAGGGGGAACCCAAATCCTTACAATTTTAATTTTTTAGTAAAAAAATGGTGGGAAATTTTTGGGGAAGAAGATAGAACAAGCTAAGCCCCATTTTTCTTTAAGCCACGTTTCCTTTTGTTTGGAGTATATTAATTTAACCCAAATTTTTAACCAAAAAATAAAAATAAAAATTAACCCAAATTCTTGCCATTTTAATTTTTATTAAATTAATTAACATCTACTACTAACCTAGTTTATAAATAATTATTAAAATATGTGTGAATTAATACTAATATTAAATAATGAAATATTTAATAAGAATATCATTAAAAATTAAATTGACTTTTGACCAATTTTTCAAGAGGTATTTTTTCATCATATTAACATAAAAATAATTACATTAACGCTCATAGTATTTTTCTTATAGTTATTTGTCAAATTGACTCTTATAATTTGTCAAATCGGTACTTCATTTAAAAAAAAAATATATTGTAAACCGGTCACTATCACTAAAAGTTTTGCTAAATAAGTATAATAATGGAGAGTTGAGATATAAAACTCGTGAACACCCTTATATGTGAGTTGAAAATTAATGATTAAGTAAATTCATATTAAAAAAAAAGTCACATTGTTGAGTTAGAGTTATTGAAAAGGCGAAATTTGTAATTTATTGAAATTTTTTTGGATTAGAATACTTTCTAGCCGAAGTAAATTAGGATAATATTATTTTGCGGTGTATTTTGATAATTTTATCTTAGTTTTGCTTAAATATGTAAGGGTATAAAAGTCCTTCAATATTTAAAGAATATTTTAGTCAACCAACATTTATATTCATGTTTTTATAATAGTATAGATAAATTGATAGATATGTTGATAAATCAATACTAATTCTTATAAATATTATTAATACACTTATACTTAGTATAGTTGTCAAAATATATATTAATGTCATTCGCTAATATTGCTTAATGATATCTCTAATATACTTACGTTTAGTATAATTGTCAATGTATGACTTAGTAGTCAATAATATTTCTAAAAAATCACTAATAAACTTTACTTAGTTTAACTATCGTATAAGTTAATCAATCAATATTATTTTAACAAAGATACTCTTTTTTTTTGCTGTAATTATTGTTATGTAGATTAATCAATCAATAATATTCTGTAATGTATATCAACTCAGTGTAGTTATCAAATTATAAGATGATCAGTCAATAGCAATACATAAGAATATCATTAATTCACTTCTATTTACTACAATATCGACTGTAAGCTAATCAATTACTTATAGTATTACGTATACCACTAATACACCTCTTTTTTCTATTATCAAATAAATTATAAGCTAATATAATTCATCAATTTTTGTTAAGAATACCACTAAAACATTTCTACTTATTCTAATTATCACTGTCTAAGCTACTCATTTAATTATAACATTTATATATATATATATATATATATATATATATATATATATATATATATATATATATATATATAAACAGTGTGAAGGGCCTTATAAATATTATTTGAACTTTTTGTCCTTCATTAGAAGTTTTTGCTTTAGACAAAATTATTTTTTCAGTATTTTTTCCTAATATTTAAGAGTTGAAAATTGATTAAATATATTTATGGTAAAACCTATTCTTATTAGAAGTCATTAGAATTAATGACAACTAATATTTTTTCATTATTTTAATAATTCTAAATCAACTAAATTTGATTTTAAGAACATTTGAAAAATTCAGAAATAAATATAAAAGCATTAGAATAAGAAAATTTAAGAAGTGTCAATTTTTTAAAAGTTTTAAGTATTTTAAGAATGTAATCAATAATTTTATTAAGATTTAGCTTTAAAAATAAGAAAAGATTTTAAATATAGAAAAAAAGAAAGTAATCATATCACAGATGTGGTTCAAATTAATGAGTCTTTCTTAGTCTCTGACAGCAAGGGAAAGAGGTATTGATGACAAACACAAAAGTTATGATCCATGAACTACTTGGAACTTCAGGTGGCAAATATGTGTGTGTCTGTTTACATTAATATATTAAAGTCTGAAGGATCTTTGAAAAGTGATTTGAACTTTTTACACTTGATTAAAATTCTCGCAATATATAAAATGATTTAACTTTAAGCATCAAACATTACACGTGTGAGGCACCTGCGGTTAGACTAATATATATATATATATATATATATATATATATATATATATATATGTATGTATGTATGTATGTATATAAATATAATTTTTTTTGGTTATGTGTAGAAAACTAATGTAATTTAATAGTATGAAAAGAAAAAAAAATTAAAGCAATTATTGAGGGATCAACAATTGATATCATTGCTATTGTTTTTTCTTCAAATCTATTACTCCATATGGTTAGTTATTAAATACTCAATTTTTACACATTTAATTTAGTGAGAAACTTCCCTCACTACAATGAAAAAAATCACAAAATAATTATATGTATCTTATTGAGGACTCCTTGGATAACATAAATTTCATTTTCATTTTTATTTTATTAATGCATTGTTTACAGCTAAAGAAACAAATAAAAATTATGTTTAAATTTTCTTTGAAATATGAATTTATTTGTTATTATTTAGCGAGGGAAATCCCTCGCTATAACAAATTTAATATTAGCTTTTTATTATCATCATATTTTAGTGAAGGATGTTCCTCTTCACCTTTTAAAAAAAATAAAAATTAATATATTAGAAATTATATTTAAATTTTCTTTGAAATATGAATTTATTTATTATTATTTAGCGAGGAAAATCCCTTGCTATAACAAATTTAATATTAAATTTTTATTATCATCATATTTTAGTAAGGGATGTCCCTCTTTGCTTTTATTTAAAAAAAAATAAAAATTAAAATATTTAATTTGTATGAGGGACAACATCGCAAAGTCCCTCATAATAACAACATACAGTTTGTCCCTCGCTAATTTTGGTAGCTTATAGCCAAGTTTTTAGTAGTGTTGGTAGAGAGCGCTTCCTCTCGAATGGGACTCTACGCGGCGCGAATCTAAATTAATCAAACTCTAATGCGAATATCGAATGCCGGATGAAAAACAAACTTTCAACTTCATACAAGGAGACAACAACTCATTCCTCCCTAACCAATGTGAGACACGTAACATTTCAAAACTTAAAAAATAATGTTACTTAATAAAATTTTTAGGATGAATACATATTTTGCCACTTGTATTTTCATTTAGACACCTTAATGAAGGACACATGGCACAATGCGTATTTTCTACCCCTTTTCAGCCCATTAAATGCTTAATCCTAGAAAGAGAATCACTATTTTTCTAAGAATAGTTGAGAAATAAGAGAGATAAATGTTAATTTTTCTGGCTACTTCATTCTAAAATATGTGTATAATTTTTTTATCAAAAATTTAAACTAAAAGAGAAACATGTAAAATTATCCAAAAAAAAAAAGAAGAATCCATTGTCATTATTGATTGTGTATAACACATAAATAATTATTAAATTTATTAACTAAAAGGAATAAAGAAAATAAAAAGGACGATGATAATAAATGCTAGAAGAAAATTTTATTAATCAGCAAATTAAAATAAGAAGAAACACGTAAAAATGCAACAATCACACGTATGTTTTTTTTGAGATTTTTTTAAATGAACTCAAAATAATTTGGCAAAATCCTTACAGAAAAATAGAACATATTTACTAGTAACCATTTTCTAAGTCAGTACTTGGTGAGAGTAGATAGGATAGAACCAATAAATATAATTCATATACTCATAACCCATTTTATCCCTCTCATGAAGCATATGTGTATGATTTGGACAGGATTTATGCAATTTCTTTTCTAAGAAAGAGATCATAGTCCTTTATGGTGCTTTCAACAATCCTTCCATTCATACAATCTACTTCCACAATTTATCGCAATTTGATGGCCTCTTACCGTTCTCGCTCAGTCTTTCAACGGCTGAGAAGGCAGTCGTTCGGAACCCCCTATACATTTTATTTGAACTCTTTTACTCCAAATCTAATTAGAAAAAAATACATAAAGTAGCACACTTAAGTATTAAATTACAAAAAAATAAACACTTTTATCAAATTACATTTTGTAACATATGTATTTGTATTTTTGTAGCAACAGTTTGCAAAAATACAAAATACAACTTGTTATATTATGTAATTATGAAACTATTGTTATGAAACTCATAATTAAGGGGATAAGTATGTTATTTCTGAATTTTGTTTATGGGCCTATTTTTATTCATTAGCTAACTCAGCCCCCCCAAAACTGACTCAATATTCAGGCCCAAATAAGTTTCACCGAAATTGAGGCCCAATCAGAACTTGACCCGGCCCAAATCCTTAACCCCTAACTAAAAACCCCGCTTTTCCCCTCCATTTTTCGTCTGTTTTTGAGAATTCCGGTGGAAATTAGAGAATTCGATTCGGCGCTTCTTTCTATTTTTCCCTCATCTATTTATTTTATTGCACTCCTTCAATTATTACTCGAGCCTATTCCTAAAGTTGATATAATCGACCTGTTTGGTAAAATATTTAGTACTATTAAGTTTCCCTAAAGTTGATATAATCGACGAGATACTTGCCTCCTCCCACTCCTCCCACCACAATGGAAGGCTAGGACGGATGGGAAGACTAGGACGGATGGGAAGAATCACCTAGTATGGTGTCTTTTTTGTCTTTGCTGGGATTTGAACCTGAAACCTCAAAAGTTTATTCTTGTGAATTGTGTGGATAGATTTTCATGGGATAGTTTTATCAAAGGGAAGCATTAGAGAATCTATTTAAGCACTTCACTTTTTTTTTGTTAAGATAGAGGCATGCTTCAGTTTCTTTACCTCTGATTTTGTGACCGTTCATATGTATAACTAAGATTGAAGTGAACGGAGTTTGTTGAAATTGCGCAGGTATGATGATGATAGTTTTATCTTGTTCTAGCAGATTACATGTCCCAAAAGTTCACTTTGACTAGAAGTTTTTCATGTTTAAAATGAAGAACCTTTTTCAACATGTTTTCATGATTACGTTTATTGTAAATTTATAATTGTATTTGGTTAGCGGTATAAATTTATCACATTTAACTTCATGTTTAAAATGAAGAACTTTTTCAACATGTTTTCATGATTAAGTTTATTGTAAATTTATAATTGTGTTTGGTTAGCGGTATAAACTTATCACATTTAACTTTATGTGCCAAGTTCTCTAAACCTTCTCTTGATTTGTTTCGTGTTTTCCCCAATCTTGTCTGAAACCCCATTCTCTTCTTTTAGTTCTTAAACCCTGCAATATCAAAGTACAGGTTTACCTCTAAACAATTCTATCAATGGATGTGGAAGAAGATATCTCTGTGACCAAAAAATCCCATCCCAGGAATCGTAGAAGGCCCAAAGATGATTATGATTGTGGAATTAAACCATCCACTAAAGCTAGAATGATAAACTCAGTCATATTAGCTAATACAAAACCAAGTATTTGTCTAAAACGAGGAATTGGGAGTTTACACCGAGATTCTCCAAGTTTGCAGTCTGAACATCGGAGAAGACTCAGGCGTTTGCTACAAAAATTGATGCGGCAACACAAATATGCTGAAGCTAGTGGTGTAATGAGTGTACTTCTTAAAGGAACTACCAAAGAAACAGCTGTATTCAAAACTCGAACCAAGTTTACGGTAATAATCGGTTTAATTCAACCCAATTACATTCTTTTTATATTGTTGTTCATATTGAGGAAGAATAATTACATTTTTAATGGGCGTTTGGCCATGAAAATTGTGAGTATTTGAAAAACCTAATCTTTGTTTTCAAAGTGAAAAATGATATTTGAAACTTGGAGTTGTGTTTGGCCATGAATACAAATTGGAGTTGTTTTTGAATTTTTGTGAGTACTTTGGAGCGAATAAAGCTTTTTGTTGTTTTTCAAGATTTTGAATTTTCCAAAATTTTATGGCTAAACGTATTTTTAGTGTTCAACTCTAGAAACAAGTGAATTAACGTCGTGTTTTTCGGAGTTCAACTCAGAAAAAAGCGAAAAAACTTGTGTGGCCAATCACCCCCTAAATTCCTGAAAGTGTTAAAACAGTTGAATTCCGAAATTTTAAGAAATTTTATGGCTATAAAATTTTTCCGGAATTCAACTCCAGAAAAAAGTTAAAAAATTTCATGGCCAAACAACCTCTTAATTCCTGAAAAAGTAAAAACAGTTGAATTACGAAATTTTCAGAAAGTGTATGGCCAAAAGTGTTTTCCGAGTCAATTCGAGAAAAAAGTAAAAAAAATATCATGGCCAATTGCCAGCTTAAAATGATTTCTGACGTTTTAGGCTGCTTTGGAGCTCATTGAGCATATAAAAGGTGACACTCTCGGTTCAAGAAGGGTACAAAATATTTATGAACTTTGGATGAAGAAGCTTGGACCTTTGAAATTCTGGCCCGTGAAGGTAACAATTTAAAAATATGAAGCATTTGCTTATATATTTGTTCATTAATTTTTTACTTCTTCAATTTGCTCTTTTTAAGTTTTCTGTAACATATACTTTTTCCCTGTGAGGTACCCTTTATATGCACTATATTACTAGTAAATTTACTTTCATTAACACAAATTAAGTTCTAAAGAAGAAGATCTTCTTTTCATGGAAATACTAAGTCTATTGACTGTTGTAGTTGTTGTTTAAGATGATATTGGAATATTTGTTTATTTTCAGTCCGAGTAAGACACAGTAGTTGTTGTTGTTTAACATAGCAGTGTTATCATGAAAGAGATAATTGAAGTTCGCCTTTATGGTAGCTCATTGTGAGTTTGAATTGTGGCAGGATCGTTTTGCCGTTCAGTTGGAATTCATCCTTTCGTGTCTCAAACGTGGGAATTCAGAGGATGCACATCAGGGTGCCTTATGGTAAGTTCTTGGCATTTAATGAATAATGACTTTTCTTTTTCATGTCGGTTGGTGAAAATCAATTGCCAATTAATGGAAGAAAGCTCCATTTAATTTTTGAGAAAAGAACTGAAGTTCTAAAAATTGGTCCAGAGGGATAGTCTTTTTTGTTGCTAAATTCGAATCTATCTGATTGTGTCGATATTATTAACTAATATTGTACTATCACCTGCAGAGGAAAGTAATATTCTCTTGGAGAGAAAGACTCCTAACTAACAATCAGAATAATAACTCTATTTGCCACTTTGCTTAAGAAGCTGCAGTACTATTTGCTTATTGGTGTGATTTTCTTAAACTAAATCGCTACAGTTTTGTGGTTTGCCCTGCAAAGGTGTAGGATCTTTTAGTATTTTGTGGTGCTTAATGTCGTCAAAAGAGTAAGTGAATAACCCTGCCAGTCCTTCACACCCCTGTTCATTGAAAAATAATAGTGGAGAACAAGAGTCACAACGTGGACAGGCCATAATAATCCAATAAGGAGAAGTATGTTACATGAAATAAGATGACTGATTACACAATCAGGGTGTGTCAAAACTTGTTCTGCATTTTAGGATGACACCAATTATCATAATCATATAAACTAGATGGTATTTCTTCGGGGGGGCGGGGATTGATAATTGCTACTATTGAAATTAGTAAAATGAATTTTAACCGTAACTTGTTTTGAAAATGGCCGCTATTGCCGGCGTGATTTGGATTGCGCTTCCATTACACTTTGGAAGATACAACCTACTGTATTTATATGTTTCATTTGGAGTTAGATGAATCAGAAATTTGCCTTTGCTAAACTTCGTAGATATGTTAATCTTAAATGTGTCCATGACAGTCTGAATAGGCAAAATTGAGAAATATCACTTTCTTCTGTTTGTGTGAATGTCATATTGATAATCCTCTGTTCTGTTATCAATGCTTAGTATAAAATTGTCAAATATGTAGGCAATGATGGTCAATTTTTTGGTGGCAAAACTGGCTATGTAAAATCTTTTCTTTTAGGATGAATGCTCTGTTGGAATGTAATTCCAGTGTACCATTTTTATATAACAACATACCCAATGAAATCCCACCGATGGGATCTGGAGTAGCATTTCTATATATGTTTTTTTTTTTAAATTCCAAAGGCTTAATGTTACCTCCCCCTTGCTGTGATTTGTATCAGTCTCATGCAGGAACGTGGTTTTGAGAGTGAGCCAGTCTCTAATTTAGTTGTGGGCTTGGTCTTTTATCAGTTATGGTATTCTACTATCCCAAAGGAGTTACATTTGCAAGAGTTGGACAGATTTGATAGCGCAGTACAGTCAGAGACCTTTGAGGAAAGAATAGTCATGTCCATTTTGAATTCAGATGGGCATGATGCTGTTGAAGGCCAAGCGGCCAATTCTCCATTCCGTTGTGATTCAAACACCTCTGTTAGGAATGATAAAGAGATCTTGGGAGTTGATGTCAGTCAACAGAGAGAAGTCCTCATGGCCAATGATGATAATGTGTCGGGAGAAACACAAAATGACAATTTTCAGCCACAAGACTTTTACATGAATTCTGATGAAAGCAGTGATCATGAAGGTTCTTCTATGGATCAAAGTGGTGATGTGCCCTATCATTCCATATTTTACAATCGCGGTTAGTTTTGCTCATGGCTTAAGTATTTGTCTATGCTACTGTATATTCATCTATGAAATTCTACAGTGTAGCAAATTTTGCTGCTACTTGCACAAAACTTGCTTTTTTTTTCCCGTTTCGCTTATGATGGGGTGTAACTCGACCCTTTCTCTTTGTCTTAAAGGAAAGTTGGGACAATTGGTGACTGATTATTGTTTATTTTTAAGAATTGAATGCGTCTGATAAATCATTTGAATAGTTACCTTTAGTTTGTACTGGTTGTTCTATGATATGAATTTATCCACTAATTTTGATTCGGTTTTAGTGTATACTTTAGCCAAAAAAAAGTTGCATATAATTGAATAAACATGTAATTGTAGGCTAGTACTTTTTGGATCTCCTTTGAGCAATTTAAAATAACTGGCGCTAGTATTCTTCTGAGAACTCTCCAGATGAGTGGGAGCAGCAGCTGGTTAATGGAAACAGCAGCCATAAGCTTCCCTATTTTGGGTTGTTGCAAAAACATACCTCCAACGAACATCGGAGAAAAAACTTTGGACTTCTTAATTTTTGTAAACTTTGGATGGTGGAAAAATGGGCCTCGAGTATATGCTTCAATTTTCTAAATGGAATGATGTGAAGATGAGGAAGTTACTACTTTAGGAGAGAGAACATCCTCTTGGAATATTCTCTAGAGGATGAAAATGCAGTTGACATGAGGTGTAAGAATGTGGAATTCCTAAGCTCTTCAATCCGTGGGAAGGTTGATATTGTCTATTCTACTAGGTTCCGATTTTGTTCTATAAGCTCCAAAGTTCGTGTAGTTCTTCTATCTGTTACATATGATATTTGAGATATGTTATGTTCTTTTTTTGTTTTTGGATAATCGTGGTGTCAGGACAAAGCTTGCACGCAACTCGACTAATTCTACAGGAAAAATGCATTTTCCCCAATAATATAGAACACGTTATGTTCTTCTTGCTGATATAAGATTTTAATCCTGATATTTCTTATTCTGTTCGAATGTAGGTCTTCCATTGTGGTTATTGCCTTTACAATTGCCTTTGTCAAATGAAAATTTAGAGGATAACCTCAATATGATTCGGACCTGTCGTAATGACCACTATAAGAATGCAATAAAGTGTTTACGGCATGCTCTGTATTCTAGTCCACCCAGACTCGAGGCTTTTCATCCTTTGATACAGGTAATTACTTATGTCCAAAAAAGAACTCATATAGGGGATTTTTCAAGTTGTATATAGAACTGCTTTGATGTAGACGTGCTAGGAAGTTCATGCAAACATTATCGCAACTCTTGAAAAAGAATTCCGTAACCTCATATTGGTTGGTTATATGTATCTATTTGTGCACATCTAAAAAAAAAAAAAAGCTTCTAAAAAAAGGTATGCATCTGATTTGTATCTGTAAAGGCAAATTCTATAGAGTTGCAGTCCGGCCTACTATGTTGTATGGAGCGGAGTGTTGGCCGGTTAAGAATTCTCATATCCAAAAGTTGAAGGTGGCGGAAATGAGGATGTTGCGCTGGATGTGTGTATTCACGAGGGCTGACAGGGTTAGGAATGAAATTATTCGAGAGAAGGTAGGAGTGGTGTCAGTGGAGGATAAAATGCGGGAAGTGAGGTTGAATGGTTTGGTCATGTGATGAGAAGGGGCACGGGTGCCCCAGTTCGTAGGTGTGAGAGGTTGGCCTTGGATGGTTTCAAGCAGGGTAGGGGTAGACCGAAGAAATACTGGAGAGAAGTGATTAGACGTGACATGGAGCTGTTGCAGTTAACTGAGGACATGACCCTGGATAGGAAGGTATGGAGGAAAAGCATTAGGATAGAGGGCTAAGGGTGTGGATGAGTCGTAGTCAGTAATTAGGTGGATTTTGGTGTCCTTGGTTTGGCATTGTATTTTTTTTTTTTGGATGTCGTACCTGTGTTATTTTATCCTGTTCTATGCCTTGCATGCTTCTGTATACTGCCCCTTATCTTGAGCCGAGGGTCTATCGGAAACAGCCTCTCTACCTCTTTTGAGGTAGTGGTATGGACTGCGTACACTCTACCCTCCCCAGACCCCACTATGTGGGAATATACTGGGTTCGTTGTTGTTGTTGTAATATCTGCATGCTGCTCAGGAAAGACACATGCCTTTTGCGTTACATTTATCAGATAAAACCAAAAGAGGGACCTCCTTTTTGTGAGAAACCTAGCCCCCAGGGCTCTAAATGAGTCAAATTGTTGAACACAGCTTGAGCTCAAAATTAAACTTGTATATTAACCCACCACCTCAAATTATTTCATCTCAAGTTGTTTGTGTTCAAGAATGTTAAAAAATGCTAATAGTTATGAAAGCATTGTAAATATATACCAATTTAATTTTATATCTTGATAAATTAAGATGCATTTGTCTAGAGATTTGCATGAAAAGATATTAATGTTTCCTAGTATTATTAAAAAAATATCATTTATTAAATATAAATTTAAGCCGTAATTAAAGCTTGAACTCGAGTGTTAGCCTTTTCGCTTTATTGACACCTCTACCTAGCCCAGAAAAGGAGGCTTGGGTTGGGTGGGGGAAGAAGCAGAATGGAAGCTATAGAAAGGAAAATTTCTAAATTATTCAAGAATATCTTTGCAAATATATAATATGCTTTTCATGTACTTGAAAGTTAATGTCTTGGCAGATGCTGCTGCTCGGGGATCAAGTGAAGGAGGCTCTTGATGAGGTGGAAAATTTCTCTCCATACTCCGACACATCATTTCAGTTGAGGTAATTGTTTTTTCCTTGTGAAAACTTGAATATAAGCCTAGAAGATAGTAACGATGACGAGTTTTGAACTTCTCAGACAAAGCAATGGTGGTTGCTAGTATATCAGGATTTTTGATATTGGGTTGTGTGAATGAATGATCAAAGATATGTTGCCAATTAAACTTTTCTTCACTATTTACTAAAAGATTTTATGGAATGATGACCTAGAGTTTCTATTAATTAATGCTAATATCTATATCTATCAAGCGAAGCTCCAATTATTGAATCAAGTTGCATTTGACTTGATATTTACATGAAAAGATATGTTTCCAACCCTAATCTTTTCTATATCAATATCAATCCAAGCCCCAATTCTGAAAAGACCTTACCCGAAAATTTGGGAGTGATCGTTTTTGACATAGATCTCTGTCCTGATAACACTACATCTAATTTCTTGTGGTTCCTTTGTTCTTTATCATGCTGCATGCAGGTTGAAAGCTACTATCTTGGAGCATTTTGACAGTGGTAACTATGTCGAGCTTTCAGCAATCCTTGAGGAAAATTTGGAAAAGGATCCTACATGTAGCCACTCATTGGAGAGACTCATCAGCTTGCATCGAAGTGGTACATCCTTGCCTGAAAATTCATTTTATTCACTTCATCCTCAAGAGATAAAAGATCAAAATCCTAGTACTTCCACAACATTTGCAGCACTCCAGAGTATTATCTTAAGGACATGGAAGAAATAATACCCAATAATTGGCTTAAACAAAACTATCTATTCTGTAAAGAGAATACTAACTCATGAACACCAAATGCGAGCTTTCATTTTTAACCAACTACGATGTGCGACATCCTAGTCGATCTCCCCCTTCACTTGGATTATAAACCCAAGATACCTGAAGCTTTCTCTCTTGGGAAATCCTCACTTCTCCAGATGCCTCTTGTGATGCAATGCCGACACTGAACTTGCATTCCATGTACTCTGTTTACTCCTACTAAGCCTGAAGCCTTTATATTCTAGAGATTGTTTCCAGTTCGCCGGTCTATCATTTACTACGCTGCGTGTCTCGTTGATCAACAGTATGTTGTCTGCAAATAATAAACGCCATGGTACTTCCTCTTGAATATGTTGTGTCAATTCATCCTTCACCAAAGCAAATAAAAACGGGTCGAGAGCTGATCCTCGGTGCAACCCCATCTTGATTGGGAAGTGTTTCGAGTCTTCTCCCTCTGTCCTCACTCGGATCTTGGCTTCATCGTACATGTACCTAATCGCTCTAGTATATGCCACTTATGTATGCCACAGATAGATTCCAAGTATCTCCTCCAAGTATCTCCATAAACCTTCCTTGACCCCTCAGCTCCTTGCCTAATCAAAGGGTTAGTGAATTTAGTGCAGTAGATTCTACCACCCCTCAGCCCCTTAACTAATTGATGAAGTCATCTGCTTGCAACACGAAGGTGTCCATAATATTGAAGGAAGGTGAATCTTAAGGAGAATTCAATCAACTAGCACATCAAATTTTGAGTTCCATCAGAGTTCTGTATTTTTATGCCACCTTTTTATATTATGCTAACCTTCCCATGATTTTTGTCACACTAAATAGAGAGATCTTGACTTCTTTTGGTTCATTGGGTTAAGCTCGTGCATTTGAAGTCCTTGCTTGTTTTTCAAGTCCCCTTTCATAAATGTATAATTGCAGGAAAAAAACCACCAAATAGCATATTATGATTTCATTTGATTACATGGACCTTCGGTGGGGTGGGGGTGCGGAGTTGGGATATTTTGACTTGAACTCATCTATGGTTCGACCTGAAAAGAAGCCTCATTTTGGGGAACTGTCCCAAATGTTACCTTATTTTGCAATTGATGCATTATTCATTGTATATTGAGTTTTTTTTCCCTCCTGTTTCTCCTTGGGCTCGGTTTATATCAACATCAGGAGAGTATAGCACTGAAAAGCTGGTGGAAATGATAGCTTTGCATTTGGATGCTGCTTATGCAAAATATGACACATGGAAGGAGTTGGCCTGTTGCTTCCTGAGGCTTTCTCAATGTGAAGAAGATTGCATGTCTGTGTGCTCCAACGATGAAGATGGTGAGAAGCAAAAATTCTCGAACCGGATTAGTCATATTCCAAGAATATTTAGTGATTATGAGTCTAACAAGTCATGGAGGTTCCGATGCAAATGGTGGCTGACACGTCACTTCAGTCAGAATACACTCACTTCAGATATTGCTTCAGGTGCAATTTCATTCCTTCCTTTTCAGGATGCAACTTAGACATGTTTACCATAACAAAGGTTTAACTACTAAAGCTTTGTGGGCTTTATCTTGGTTTGTGGTGATTAAGGTTGTGTGTTCTGACAAAGCTCTTACATTTGACACTTTGATTTCTTTGTCGAGGGCAGGTGATCGGGAACTGCTGACTTACAAGGCAGCCATTGCATGTTACCTTTATGGGCAAGAATTTATGTATGTTGTGAAGGCTAAGGAGTGTTTGGAAGGGGAGCCAATTAACAAGAATTTGTATTCCATATTGCACACTCATGCTAACAGTTGTACCGGATTTTATTTCAACGGAAAGAAATAAGAGTAATATTTATGCTAGGCTCCAATTTCCATCACCAATTATCCCTTTGTTCTGATGTTGCATAATGAATTTCCCCTCTGTTCATGATCAGATAGGGGGAAGCCTTAAAGTTGTTGAGTTTGGTCTGTTCATGATAAATTCATCTTTTCACATGTTGGTTTTAGAGTTGAAATGTTAAATCTATGGTTTGTTACCATTGTTTATGGCATTTGAAAAGGTTATAGGATCGTCTCTCTTGTTGTGTGCTTAATGATCCTTTTACTTTTTGTCCTTGTGGCCATGCCATACTACTGCAATAATGGAATTGTTGCACACTCTATGCATACATATTTGATTGATTAATGGTATAAATGAGTTTCAAACAAGGCCTACTGAAATGGGCTTTTCGACGAGTTGTCTGTCTATATGGACTGACAAGCAGACAAACTTTCTGCTATTCAAATTGAAAAATACAGATGCTCAATGTGATCATCAACGTAGCTGCAACAAAGTTTGTGTCCAGCCAAGTAATCTTGGTTTAAACTCTCCTAGTGATGTTGAGCCCATCTTGAGTTCTGGCAATGCCTGTGGGATGGAAGGGCTTAAACTTTGTTCATGTTATCATCATCATAGTAGCTCGTATAGTACTTCGTTTACCTGTTCTGTTGTTCATGGTGTGGTGATTCTTGTTCCGGGGAAAAAAGTTACAGCGTCTAGCTGTATGGTAGATTTCGAGTTCATGTTATTCCTCATACAAGTTTCTTTCAAGTTAGTTGTCTTTTGTTTGATGAACTAGATAGGTATGCACGGGCACAACACATATAGTAGAATAAAATAAAGATATAACAAGAAGAAACTATTCCATTTGATTGAGTCAATTGATGGAACCCGTAACTTCCAGGTCATATGGCAGCAACTTTACCAAACAATGATGACAATCAAATGATAATAATCTTAACAATATTTTTCTGGAAAAATAAAGTATCAAGATACTTACAATGAGCCAAAATCACGTTGGCCTTCAACCTATGCAATAAAGATATAAACCTCTGATAATAACTAAAACAGCAAATGGTTTTCCTTGATAACTAGCAGGAACCACTTTACCAGCTTTAGAATGAGTTTTCCAACCAAGAGGAAGTAGCTTGATGTTTTCAGAATTTTGAGGCCATATTGGCAAGATTTCTCCAGAGATGGCTATTCAAACCCTGGAATGGGCTTCAGCAGTGGATGATATCAGGATCTCGCTTTAGGTCGTTTGATTTGGTGTCTCAGAAAATAAAAATACTGCAAAGTTATCCAAGGCGAGACACCAAGATGTAAAAATGTTTAAAATGATCCCTCACAACGACAGAAGTCCAACGACAACGACCAGTGGCAGTGTATTTCTACTACTTCTGTGGATCGTGTATTTCTAGTGTTTCCGTCGACCTAAAAATATATATCCTCATGATCCATGATTTGAGACTGAGAGTATGAACCTTAGAAAGAACTCATAAAAGGAAGAACAATGTGAATGTTCACGCGAGAAAATTGTTATATACAATCACAACCTTAATGAGAAGCTGGTAGCTCCTTTTTTTTAAAAAAATAAGTTACTGAAAAGCTGGTATCTGTCTCCAATTTTAAAGCTTAAAAAGGGCAGCCCCGTGCAATAAAGCTCCAGTACGTACAGGGTCCGGGGAAGGGCTGAACCACAATGGTTTATTGTATGCAATCTTACCTTGCATTTTTACAAGAGGTGCTTCCACGGCTTCAACTCGTGACCTCCGGGTCACATAAAGCAACTTTAACAGTTACGCAAGGCTCCACTTCAGCAACTTCAAAACTTATGGCTTCATAATTAACATTGAAAACCTATAACATTCCAGAAGTTTTTCTTTCCCCCGAAACAGAAAAGGTTGGACCCAATTAATTGTGGGAAAAACTAAAGGGACAAATTTCTCTAAGCTGAAAGGATTTATGCAATCAAAGCCAGGTATGGGATGTCTTTCGTAAATTCATGTCCTATTATTTATGAACGCTTCTTCGATCATCATTTTAGGCTTTAACAACTTTTTTTGGTTTTTAATAAATCCAGTGGTCTAATCAATTGTTTTTTCCTCCATAGTTGTTTCATTCTTCCCACTTTGATGCTTGTCTGAGTCCTCATTCAATGCCCTTCATCATAACTGAAAAATGACAGCAGGGATCCTAAGTTCACAAAGTTGCCAACAAAATTGACACAATAACTTTTTGCAACTCTTTTGGATCCTAAGTACTCTTGAACAGAGGCCTTACCTTGAAAAATGGTCATAATACTCCATAGAGATTTTAAAACCTTATAATTGGATACAAAAAAATAACTTGGTACAAAAATATTCGACTTGCTTAAGTATTAGTAAGAGACATGCAGCAAATGGAATTTAGAACAAGAAAAAAGGAACTTCACAGTAAGTAACAACAACCAATGAGTCAAATTTTAGAATGCATATTAGACACTGCAAGTTACTGCAAAAATTGATACAAAATTTGTTAAATTTGATTGTGGAGTAAAAGTTGTTAGGCTAGCCGTTGATAGAAACATGAAAGAACTATAATCAACATGGTGAAAAATCCTCCAAACTCCAATCACATCTTATTGGATTTTCTTGGTACAAAACATGTGATACAGACAAAACCCAGGTAGCATAAATTGCACAACCTCTTTCCTAAAATCTATTTGCATGAAAAATCTAGGGCTCACTTATTAACTAATGAACAGTTTATGAGAAACTTACCTTCTTAAATATGTACACAAGAGACTCTATAGACTTTTGGATCATGGAGTTCTTTATTTGTTTCACTGCCTTAGAAGCTTGATGTAAACTTTGGATTCCACGACCCAAACTGGGAATTGAAGGAGCTGCTTGAAGAGATTCAGCAGCACATTCTATTCCATCTCCATACACAAGCAAGCCCGCACAAGTAACTACACTGCACCCAAATGTAGCACATAGAAGAAAGCCAACAGGTCGTACTCGGTGTTTCCTCATAACTTCATAGAATGTCATTCTCATGGCTGAGATGCTAGTTTTCTCCGCAAAGGCTATAACGCCATGTGTCACCGCACGTACTTTCTCTGCAGAAACAACATATCAGTGTATCCCAAGACTTGATAAAAACTTTGATCCGAACACTTTAAAATGCACCCTTTCAATATTTTGATAGGAGGAGAATTGCAACGATATCATAAATCAAGTATATAAGAAGTTTGATGTTTAAAAATATAAAAGAATTAATGTAGTACGAATTAGCAATAAAAGTTTGTTAAATTGATTGATAAGCCAAAATATACTAACCTAAAATGAAACCTAGTTGATCAAATGACCAAACCGCTAACATCCTATTACGCTGATGGTAATGTCACAACAACTTCAACTTGAAGTAGAATTGTGGTCAGATAAAATTATGGAATTGTTTGACAAATTGTTGGCATGTCGCTTCATTAATCCTTTATGCACAGAAAATTTATCTGTAGGTAACGACTTTTTACACCAAATAGAAACCAAGAAAATAGTATAAAACATCAATATTACTCCGTCCTATAGTTCTTCCAGTTTATCCACTGATCTATATAGTGACACACATTAATCTTCAGTCTCAAACATAGACCAGATATTGATCGGATACGTGATGCTTAGGTTGGTTAACCTAAATTAGAGGAACTCCAAGAGCCGCTCGAGGAAACACAACAAGTTGTGTTTGAGTTCACTGACATACCTGAGAATGTTGGGCACCAACTCCAGCTATAGTGCCATTAGGACCCCTGAAGAAGAAGGGTATTGCTTTTCAATAGCTTCAAGTTTCTATTTGCTTTTCTCATTTAGGCTATTAAACATGGCTACAAATAAGCAGTCAACAATATCCATGATCTGCAAGCATAGACTTCAAATTGTGATATTCAAAATAAAAGTGCAGTTCATATTATATTTACAGAAGCAGTTGATGACCTTCCAGAGTAATAAAGGAAAATGTTCGTGCATCTGATGTAGAACAGGAGAACGGAAATAGTTTTAACTTAATGATGTGCATCTGATGTAGAACAGGAGAATGAAAACATGTTTTAACTTTGGTTTGAAATGTGTCATGATACTGTTTTACAACTAAATCTAACTTACCCTTGTATCTACTTCTGGTGATGTATGCATGAGGCCATTCAGGTTTAGAGGTCCTTGCCCTTTTAAGTTAGAAAACAATGCTGGGCATTTGGATCTTATTGGTGTTGTCTATGGTTGGGAAACTGCAGAGTGCTACTTTAATAACCTTACTGATTAATAAAAGAATGATAAGACTTTTGGTGCATTATTCAACTGTTATATTGAACAACAAGGTCCGACTTTCTAAACATAATAAACAATAAATGACAGCGAATAAAAGTCAAAGACTACGTGAATATGATAGTACTACTACAGACTCGGAGTTCTAAACAACCACCACACTTAAGACGGCAAGATTAGGTTAAGATATTAATACAACACTCAACCACCAACCATGTGTGAACATACCAAAAACAAGGTTTTCCAGCAACTAAAACCTTAGAGTAGATCATTGCTCCAGCTATAACAATAAGGTCAGCCGCTGCATACGCTAAATCCGTCGAGTGCAAGAACCTTCACCAAGTTAGGATCAAATCAGATTAAAATAGAGAAAAGAGGACACCCCCTTCCTAAACTTAGAAGCCTGAAATGCTAAATTCACCATACAGTAAATACACAATTGTCTGAAACAAAATAACACTCACGAGGTTATATATAACCGGGGATGAAATTTCACGAGGCTCTTTATATTATCATATGCTAAGACCCCCGTCTGCCATATTAAAAACAAGTCTTTTTGTTCATTTAACATCTCAGAATACAAATGCAAGATGGCAACACTAATTGCATTAGCACCCAAGGAACCCTGAAGAATCAACACCACCTTACCATCCCCCTTCCCTACAATAACATTTGAAAAGAAATGCTTTCTTCCCACGACCTTAGACGCATGTTGACTCAATGATAATTTCACTGGATTCCCGCACACCACACACTTGCTCTTTTGCCAAAAACGATCAACAGAAGAGTTAAATGCAACAAACACTTTATAAGCAAATAAAGAAAACACTCGGTTAGCTATCCCGGGTTCTAAATTCCGTTCATGAATTACAAGTTTAATGCCTGTGGGACTTGCAGCCAAGCAAATTAGAAATAAAACGAACCCATAAGTTTCAATCACTATATCGTGTTTGAATTCTTTAAGTATTTGGGAACTTTTAATTAGGGATTTTACAAAAACAAAAGGGAGAAAGATTAAAGAAGAAATTAAGAGAAAAAACTTAAGTCAATTGGAAGAAATTGCTGAGAAGATGAAGAGAACTAATGGAGGCTTCTGGAATCATGATATTTGTGTGAAACAGGTGAAGATAATGGTACAGAAACGGAGGCCTCTAGAACTGATCAATTAATTGAGCACCGCTTAATATAATATGTTAATTATCATTTTGCCCCTTAATGTATGGATTAAAAGACTATTCTGCCCTTGATTGTCTCTTGCTTCACCTTTCTATATAGTAAAATAATAATTTGCTGTTGAAGAAGTGCAACGACTTGTTTTTGTCACTCAGTATGTTCCCATTTCCTATATATTAACATGACTAGCTACTTGTTTTTCTCACTCATTATGATGTTATGTTTTGAGTCGAGGGTCTTTCAAAAACAAACAACCTCTCTAGCTTTCAAGGTAGGAGTAAGGTCTGTATACACTCTAGCCTCCTTCAGATCTCACTTGTGGAATTACATTGGATTTGTTGTTGCAGTAGTATGATCTTATGGTCTTTTAGGATTGTCTTTTTTTTTATAACTGTGGTGTCCGGGCCAGCTTACGTGCAACAACAACAATAACAACAACAAACCCAGTGTATTCCCATACAGTGGGATCTGGGGAGGGTAAGATGTATGCAGCCCTCGACTAATTTCACAGGATACTGCCACCTCCCACCAGTAACAGGTATTAGGCAACTCTGCTCATCAAGGCTAAAACAGATGGGAAGAAATCACCTAGTGTTTGTCCCTGTTGGAAATTGAATCAGAGACCTCATGTTGTTCAACCCAACTTAAGGGTGTCAAATGAATCGGCCCACTAAAGGAAACCGGATCGGTTTGACCCGGCTCGGTAAGCCCAAGGGCTTTAAGGGCTCGGGTCCTGATCCGATTGGGTTTTGAATTTGGGCCCGATTAACCCGGATCGGACTCAACCCGATTAGGGCCCGTCGGTTAATCGGCTCGGCCCGACCCAAATAAGCCCATTTAATTTTATTTTTTTTAAGATTTTGGAAAATTGGGCCAAACTAGCCGTTGGCCCAACGGCTATAACGGCTAGTTTGGGCCCAAATATAAAAAAAAAAGTTTTATTTTATTTAAAATTATTTTTTAATCCCAAAAAAATTTCTATAAATTCCCTACACTTTCAATCATTTTTCACACAATTTTTCATCCTCTCAAGTCTCAAATCTCATTTCTCAATTCTCAAATATTCTATATATTTAATTTCTAAAGTGCTCACTTTAATTTTTTTAATTTTGCGATTACTAAGTACGAGTGAAAGTTTCTAAAGTCGCAACCTTCGGATACTTCCATCTCTTACTTTTAATTTATAATTAGTGTATTAATTGTTGAATATTTATTTTTATTATTTTTTGTGTATTTTGAATATTTTTTAGTTTAATTTATACTATGGATAAATTAAGAAACCTCGGTAAAAGTGTCAAAATTTTTTGTCCCGGAAGTGGTAGCAAAAAGCAAATTACTAGCGGTAGAGGTACTTCAAGTACTAGATATACCCGTGTGTCTTCGCCTCCGGTACCACTTAGTCAACCTTTTGAGGAAGAAATAGGTGTAGGTGCTCACGATATGGATTATTTAGAAGTTCAGAAAAATTATGGTATAGAAGAAGAAAATGAAGTAGATGTAGTTGATTTAAATGAAGATGATGAAAATATTGGTGAGACACCCAAAGTAGGAAATGTTAACGTTAGATCCGAATCGGTTAATCTCCCTCTCCGTCCTCCCCGTGCCCCAAGAGCTCGTAAACAAACTAGCGTTGCATGAAATTTTTTTGAACGTATATCAGATACTGAGGTGCAATGCAATATTTGTCAAAAAATATATAAGCATAAAAAAGGAGGCAAGCAAGGGGGTACGGGTACGTTAATGAGACATTTAGCTGAAGACCACGAAAGAGAGTTAAAAATTACACAAGGTGGTGAAGCTGTTGGTGGGCCCACACAAACTAGAATGGACTCAACAACCGGTCACATAATGAAGAAGTATAATAAATTGAGGGACCGGGAAGAAATAGCAAAAATGGTAGCTGTAGGTTGTTTATCTTTTAGTTTTCCTTCTTCTGATGCTTTTATTCATTATATTCAAGCAATTTATAATCCCATGTTTAATGGTATTCCTAGAAGTACTTGTCGGTATGATATTTTTAGACTTCATTCACAATATTATTTTTATTTATCTACATTGTTAAAAAATATTCAATGTAGAATATCCCTAACTTCTGATCTTGGTCGTGCTGTAAATAAAAATGATTATTTAACCATTACTTGTCACTGGATGGATAGTAATTTTGCGATGCAAAAATGTATTCTTGCTTTTTTATATGATGAAGATCGTAAACATACTGGACAGTTTATTGCTGACTCGATACATAAAGTTGCAGCATTTTATGGTATCGAAAATAAAATCTTATATATCGTTTTTGATAACGCTTCTAACAACAAAACTGCTATAACAAAGTTGAAATCTAAGCTATCACCTCCGTTGCTTGAAATTTTTCATATTAAGTGTGCAGGTCATATATATAATTTAATTGTAAAAGATGGTCTTGAATTTTTTGAGATTTATATTGAAAAAATCCGTCTTGCGGTTGGTTTTATACAAGGAAATAATCTTAGATCGAGAATTAAAGAATTTAAAGTTAAATGTCAAGAAAATGAACTTGCACCGATATTGATGCCTGAGGAAATTGATATTAAATGTAATTCTACGTATGATTTTTTAAAAACTTGTTATAAATATAGAGTTCCTATTACATTTGCTTTTAACCAACATTGTGGTTCATTTGTTGATTCTACCAATTGCATGCTACTTGATTCTGATTGGGTTGTAATTAATAATCTTGTTAAGTTTTTGAAAAAATTTTATGTAGCTATGGTTGAATTTTTCGGTGCTTATTATCCTACTGTTTGTAATATTTTGGGATATATAACCGATATTTCTGATTTGCTCAAAGAATATAAAAATAAAGAAGATTATGAAAATGCTATTGGTGCCATGTTTACTAAATTTAAAAAATATTTTTTTTCTGATTCCCCCTATTTTCTTGATTGGTGCTATGCTAAATCCGTGCATTAAATACCATACTATGTGTCACTTAGTACTCTTATTTATCGTAACTTAGAAATAAATACTAACAATGATTCTGAACAAGTACAACCTGATTTGTGGATGGCTACATCTGATGTGAATGCTTACATAGATAAATTATATAACCACTATGCTGATTTAGTTGATTTAGCTGTACCGACACATATCAGTCCAACTGTCGCTCCTCATCCTCCTGAGGTGCCATCATTTTCTAAAAGTCCGGAACATTGTGATTTTCCTGATTCCTTTTATGATTTACCCTGTTGGAACAGTGTTGACGAGGGAGCTTACACATCAACTTATCGGAAAGAGCTTAAGTATTATCTTCGATCACCGCCAGAGGATCGCAGACGACGGATCAACATGTTGGATTGGTGGAGGAATAATGAATCACAATATCCTGTGCTTTCGAGATTAGCTAGAGATATCTTGAACGTTCCAATGTCAACCGTTGCATCAGAGAGAGCCTTTAGTCAGGGACGACAGCAACTTGGAGACAACCGACACTCATTGGGAAGCAATGCAATGAATATTCTAGTTTGCCTCAGAGATTGGATTAGAGCAGAAAGAAGAAATCAAGGAATGGAACCGAAGCCGAATGACAAGCAGAAACTTGAAGAAATTATGACTTCGCGGGAGAACTCAGCAAAATCAAGTCCAATGCATGGGTTTTCCCCCATTGACTTTGACTATCCTATGCAAGTTCCCGTTAATATTAACATGGATGAGTTGGAAAAAATGATGGATAGTTTGTAGATTTTTTATTCATGTAAATTATAAATTTTGGATCATTTTGCAATCAATAAAATTCAACCTTCATTAATTAACTATCAAGTATTATTGATTTATTATATTAAGTAGTATATGTTTTGTATATTATTGCATATATCTTCTATACACATGTATATTTAACGTATATATTTAATGTATCCAAGTGTATATGTTTTACAAATTAGTATATAACTATATATATATACATATTGTAGTATATATAAATGTATATTGTAGAATAGTATATATTTTATTTAAAGTAGTACATATATATTGAATGGTGTGTATATATCTTCTATAGACGTATATATTTAACGTATACATGTATATGTGTTTTATAAATTAGTATAATATAACTATCTATATATTGTAATACATATATATTGTAGTATATAGTTTATTTAATTTTAAAGTAGTACATATATATTGAATGGTGTGTATATATCTTCTATAGACATGTATATTTAATGTATACATGTGTATATGTTTTATAAATTAGTATGTAAGTATATATATATATATATATATATATATATATATATATATATACTTTATTTAAAGTAGTACATATATATTGAATGGTGCGTATATATGTGTATATATTATATCTTCTATAGACTTATATCTTTAACGTATACAAGTGTATATATTTTATAAATTAGTATATAAGTATATATATATATATATATATATATATATGTTGTAGTATATACTTTATTTAAAGTAGGACATATATATTGAATGGTGCGTATATATGTGTATATATCTTCTATAGACGTATATCTTTAACGTATACAAGTGTATATGTTCTATAAATTAGTATGTAATATATACATATTGTTGTATATATATATGTATATTGTAGTATATATTTTATTTAAAGAAGTACATATATATTGAATGGTGCGTATATATGTGTATATATCTTCTATAAGCGTATATATTTAATGTATAAATGTGTATATGTTTTATAAATTTGTATATAACTATATATATATATATATATATATATATATATATATTGTAGTGTGTATATATATATTGTACTATTGTAGATTTGTAGTATATGTTTTATTTAAAGTAGTACGTATAGTCATATATAATTATATAGTGAATGATACGTATATATGTGTAATTGTTTATATATATTTTAAAAAATATACATTGTACAATTGTAGTGTATATAGTGTATATTGAAGTGTATATAGTGTATATAATTGTAGTGTATGTAGTGTATATTGGATTTTTCATTTTTTTTTAAACAGGTTTGATCGGTTTTTAGCTGGGTTTGACCGGGTTTAGGTGGGTTTAATCGGGTTGGGTTAAGTGGGCCAGTTCAGGGTTGTTTTCAACATTTTTACTGTTGAACCCGGAACCGGCCTGGCCCACCTAAGCCCAACCCGGACCAAAATCGGCCCACAACCCGGTTAAACTAAATGGGCCGATTCCAATTTAGCCCGACCCGGCCCACTTGACATCTTTAATTCAACTTTATTGAAACACTAGGCCACACTCTTTGAGTGGGGCTTTTATGATTGTCTTATAACTCACTATATCGCCCTTTGGTGAAAGGTTGAGGAGGGAGTCTTTGTGTTTGATTTATAGATCTTGCTAAGAAAAAGAATAGCAGCAAAGTTGGTTTGGACTTCAATGTTACGAAAAAAATGAAATTAGCATTAGTACTAATTCGGTGAATTACATAGGCAATTCAAAATGAAATTAGCATAAGCACTAATTCGGTGAATTACATAGGTATTTCGACTCTTAAACAATCATTCTAATTGAACACCCGAACAAATGATTCAGTGTCTCCTGTAATACACTCGGCTCAAATTTTGAAAAAGTTTCTTTGGGTGTTTCCAAGCGGCTTCTTTTAATTACACACATTAATTTCAATAAATCGTGAAATTAATTAACGCAAATGAGTATAACAAATCAATGAGAAAGTTGAGATACTATAGTTAGTCCCTTAGGCTATTGATATTTAATTTAAAATCGCTCTTTGCTCTTCGGGAATTTTACATACTATACGTCGTGATTTTTACTTCCTTAGCTTCAAAAACTCACAAAACATGTGACATTGCCTTCCAAAGCTTAATCGTTCAAAGTGCTTCATCTTTTTTCAAGTGGCATACACATTTAAAATTTTAAATATAAAATATAGTTTATCCATTCAGAAAATTAGTGATAAAAATTATCATGTGTAGGAATATGCAACCACCAAGAAACAGTGAACCTTTTTTAAAAAAATTATTTATCTAAAGTCAACTGTTGAGATATGTTTAGCTTTTGGGGTTACTCCTCCAACATCCCACCTATCTTGGAGACCATCATGATTAACATGAATATTCATAGCCGTCTATCAAAATAATAATCAGTTAGAGTCGTTAAAACGCCCTAAGTTTCAAGAGTCAAAGAATTTGATGGACTAGAACGAGCTTGCCTTCACTCGAAAGGGCCTTAAAATGACCAATTGAATCCAACCCTAAAAGAACCGTAGGTTGAGGCGGACTAGCCCTTCATTTTTTAAAATTCTTTTTTCTTTTTAATCTTGAATTCAAACTTAAAATTCTGTATTTTAACATGTCTAACAAAATTATATGAAAGTATATAACAATTATAATCAGAACATACATTATGCATATGATTAAGAGGCTTCAACTTACAATTTCAGAGCTAAAAATATATAACATCAAGAAAATGAAAAGATTTTCAAATCAAATATGGCAAAAGGTTATATTGTTTCAATAATTTTAGAGAAAATCTAGCAAAAATATATATACAAAAATATTTATTTATTTTTCCAAATAAATAAGTAAAGGAAATTTGAAAAAGCGAACATGTAAATTCGAATTAAATGTCATATTTTTAGCCCATGGGTTGGCCCAGCCCGGCCTCGAGCAAGCACTAAGGGCTAACTCAATTGGGCTTAAACCCCAATTTTGAGTGGGTTTAAAAAATCTTAATCCAACCCAATTCTAATAGCAAGTTGGATTAAGTCAGACCCATTTTGACGGCTCTATATCCAATGAATGTATAATTTTTATATATTAATGTATAATATAAATAAAATATACATTCTTGATACAATATATTTAACTACAGAATATAATTATTTTTAGCTGACGATAAATATATAACTTATTTTATTATTTTTTCATTGTGGTTGAACAACTTCAAAGTCAACCTTCTTAATTAGCTTTACCTTAACTAAATGTTAGTTTAAAAACATGATTGGCCAAATTTATAAAAAGTCAAAAATAATCTTTTCAAATATTTATTTCAGCAAAATTGGACGTTCTATTTCTGAACTCCGAATTTATACGCATCATTAATTTATTTGACCCTCATATTGAAATAGAGTAGTGCGGCATGTACCAAAAGTTAAAAAGGTGGAAACTGACCTTTAAAAAATAAAAAATTATATTAGTAATCATTTAAAATTGAATAAAAATCTTGTCTATTCCAATTAAATTGGTGAATTGTATTTATTTTTTCTTTTGATTTTCTACGCGCTCTTTGATATTTATATTAGAGTTCGATTAATTTGAATTGACGCCTAAAAGTTTACTATGAGGGGTAAAGCGATCTATAGCAAAGATGGCTCCATACCCAGAATCGAACTCAAGCATCTGATTAAAATTTTTAAAAAAATATTTATCACTCCACCATATTTTTTTTACAGTGGGCTATCTTTATTTAATTATACTTGTCAAATCATAAACGATAAGTTCAAATAAATGGAGAGAGCTATCGACCAATTATAATATGGTGAAAAATAAAAAGTGGACACTAGAAGTACTGTGATGGGCAAATACACCATTGTCCTATATAATAGGAGAAAACGAAATATGTTTATCTAACATATAGATATTTATTGTCTCAATAAAACAAAAAAAATAAAAGTAAATTATTGTAAATTGCGAAACAGATTAAAAAGAAAAATAAACTAAAGTGATATTATATAAAAAGATATTATGTGATCCTTGAGTAAAACTTGCACAAAAATTCTGTCTATTCAAATTAATTGGCCAGTTGTCTTATTATATAGTTGTCATGTTATATAACCAACAATCACGAGAATTACTTTATTCTTAATTAGAAATCTTAAGAATAAAAATCTTATGTGATAAAAAGTATTTCTCGAGGCTATAACACAATTATAAATTAGTCGAACTGCACAAAAACGATAATTAGAAAACATGAAAGTTATCATATCATAAAGCACTAAGATAGTTATATACAAAGAAACTAAAAGTGAACGCTAGAAATACTATAGTGAACAAATTCATTAATTATTATCCTATGTTAATTGGAGAAAAATGAAATATGTTTACCACTTTACCCTACACATTGCATGTAAAGGTCTATAATGAAATGATATCTAAAACACTAACAATTTTTTTGTTAATCATAATTAACACTCAAAATGTCCACCAAAATATCAAGGATATTGGGTGGAGTTCATGATATTTTGTCAAGTCATTTATAGATAGTTTGGATAAAAAGAAGAGAAAAGACATTGTTTCCACTCTAAACTATACAAGAAAAGTCGAAGTCATACCTAAACTATACTAGTGACCTATTACACGCCTAAACTATAAAAAAGTGATACTATTTCTATCTGTGAAGGTGACGTGGCAGAGAAGGTGTATTCACCTTCCTAAGGTGCGTGAGAGAAGAAAGAAAAATCTTAAAATGACAACTTTCATACACGTGTCACTATTTCATTTGTCATTATATCATTAAGTACTCCTAAATTCTTCTTAATATATACAATTAGATTAATTATTTTTGCAATGTTAATAAATTATTTTTTTTATTTTTACAATTGAAAAAATGTTAATAAAATTAAATTTTTTTATTTATTATTTTAATATGTGGGTCCCACTTTTTTCAGTTGCTTCTTCTCTAACAAAATCACCATTAAAACACCACCATTAAATCACCATTTAAATGCCACCATTGACACCATCATCAAACTCAAATTTTCACCATAATAATTTTAAAAATCCAAATTTCATTGTCGGAATCTCAATACAACCATTAAGATAACAAAAATAACAAACAACCTCCGTAAATTCAATATCCACTACTAAAATTGCCATCGGAATCACAATTTGTGCAATAAAATCTTAGCTTTTAATTGTCAATAAAATTACCATCGAAATCACAATTGTCAATCCCTCTGTGCATACCCCGAAATCACAGCACTCCATGTTATAACATTCAATTCGTCAAATCCTCCATTAATTGACGAATCTGAGAATACCCAAAGCCCAAAGCCTTCCAAGAAATCTATGGTGTGATTTGCTACACCATAGATTTCTGAGAATACCACATCTTTCATCTCCAATCTATGGTGTGACTTTCAATTCGTCAATTCGTCAAATCGTCCAATTTGAGAATACCCAGTTACTATGTGTTTCAAGAAACCACATCTTTCACCTCCATTAACTCAAAAACCTTATTAGCATCATCCAAACGCTTGCATTTCGGGTCTGCTGAAGGTGAAAAGACCCCAGTGACAACGAGTTTGACTTTGATACAAGATTTGTATTGTTTGATTAAGTGAGTAAAAGAAGGAGGAGTTGTTGATGAAGAGAAGAAAGTGGATTTGAAGGGAAAGTGAAGTAGAGTATAAGTGAGCAATTCAACAATTTCATATTTTTAATGGTGAATTGTTGAATATTTTCTACCATCAAAATTTTTCTGTTGAATTTGCTTGGTTATTTAAAGGGAAAGTGAAGCAAAGAATAAGTGAAGAAGGAGGAGTTGTTGAATTAATGAATTTTCTTGATTATTTATTTTTTATCACAAGGGCTATTTATTAATTAAATAAAAAATTAAATTAACACGTGTCATCAGCACCGAGCGAGTGGAGTACGCTCCACTCATTAAAATTAAGCATTGGTGTTGCGGGGAGGTAATAATATCACTTTTTTTTATAGTTTAGGTGTGTAATAGGTCACTAGTATAGTTTAGGTGTGGCTTCGACTTTTCTTGAATAGTTTAGGGTAGAAACGACGCCTTTTCCCCATAGAAACACAAGATTATTTTTTTTACTTTAAGTAGCCGTTTGACCATGAAAACTAAAATTTTTCGAAGTTGTAGTTGAAGTTGGAGTTGTGTTTGGCCATGTCTTTTTTGAAACTTTTTTTCTTTGACTTTTGAAAAAACTTTTTTAAATATGATTTTATGCCCTAACTTTTACAAAACTATCAAAATCACCCAACTAAAATTTATCTACTAATGAAAAAAGAACACAATTAGCCACTATTATAAAAATAATTACATATACATGGCCATATTTAATGAATTTCAATTATGACATATATAATATTTACATTAATAGTCGTTTTCTCATATTTAAAAATTTTAAATATGGATATTATACTAACATATCACTGCTTCCTGTTTTTTAGGTAACAAATATTATCTTTCAAACAAATTTATTTTTTTAGGACTTTATTTCCTTCATTTTCCGTTCCTAAAAAATAAGAAATGATGAGTTGTTATTAAATTTTAGGGTGCCGATAATTTATTTCTTTAATTTTCTTATACATGAAAGATTTTACTGTGTGTGAATAAATTATTTCTATGTAAAACACACTTTGCATATTTATGGTATATTATATCATACACCATAAATATATAAATATGCTTAGTATGTTTCTTTATACTTTGTATTTTTATATATGTGTGTATATAGTATATACATGGTATAAACTTCATATATAACATACTTTGTATATTTCTATTATAAATATGCTTAGTATGTTTCTTAATACTTTGTATATTTATATATGTGTGTATATGGTATATACATGGTATAAACTTTATATATAACATACTTTGTATATTTTTATTATAAATATAGTACTTTATATATTTGTGGGTATAAATATAATACTTTAAATATTTATGGGTATAAATATAAATTAGCAGTAAAATGATGTCGTAAATAAGGGAGAAAATTAAATAAGGAATAAAAATAATGATGAGAGAGAAAAAGAGATATATTAATTAGGATAGCATTAAGTTTGAAATTATAATTATCTTATTCTTTAAAACTGTTATATATGTAATATTGAAAAAGTAATGTTATAAGGAGAGTTTTATGTAAAATTTAAAAGATTTGGGCTATATGTAATAATAATAATAAAAGTTGAAATTGGAGTTAGAAAATTGTGGAAACAACAAAAACCTATTTTCCCTTTTCAGAAAAAATTTTCGGAATTATTTTTCGAATTTTCATGGCCAACACCACAATTTCCAACTCCAAAAAATTTTTTCGGAAAAAAGAAAAAATTTTCCATGACCAAACGAGAAAAATCCTAAAATAGATATACCAAATGTCTACTCATGAGATCCATATATAGCACAAGATATTATTGAAAAAGAAAAAGTGGTGAAAATATGCTTGGACTGTTATAAATGTATTTACATTATAGTGAATGTCTATCAAGATCTACTTTGATATCTATTAGGATTTGAAGCATCCGTCTTTTACTCAGACTAGGAGTAAATTTTCCCTATAAATAGAGGGGTTTTGTTCATTGTATTTATAATCTGATGATCTCTCATCCCTCAAGAGAAGAAATAAGAATTACTCTCTCTTCTCTCTCTACTCTTGTTCTTTATTCTTTCTTGCTTTATAACTCGTTATCAGCACGAGCTTTGGCCTACTGACTATATGGAGAAAATCTTTCACTAGTAAATCAGCACGAGACTCTGCCAAACAAGGTGAGATTATAAATCTGAAGGATTTCAAGGTTAGTAATTCTTTATGTTATCTTTCTTTTTCTACTACTAATATAATTATTATTGAATTTGAGGAACAATAAATGATTTGGAACCATTTATATTTTAAATTTATTCCTCAAGAACAATATTATCAAAAAGGATGATAATATGTTGGGTTCAAGTCCCATCGATTCACGCCTAAGACGCCTTTATATGGATAAGATGTTGAGTTTGAATCTCAATACATCATATTGATGATATTATGATGGCTAAGGCAAAATAATGGGTATTTGATGAAAAATCATGAAATTCGACCCATTGAATATGCTCCATTCCATGGAGTGAATGTGGTAGCAATATATGATAAGTCTAAAATATGACAACTTATTTCATTCTTGAAATGTCTGTGGTAGCAGTGCATAATATGTCTGAAAGAAGACAAGTGATTGAATGCACGAATATATGCGTGAAGGGACAATATGATAATGATCATCAAAAGTGATGATATTTTCACACGCTTATATGATTATAAGATATTCTAAATAAAAATTCTCTACATTATATGTATGCCACGATTTGCTTCCGAAGTAGCAAAATCTTGAAAGCGGTTATAAGCTATCATAATTTGATAGACTTAAGGCACGATTATATTCCATTCCTGGGAAATGAAAAACTTATTAATGCAAAAATGTACTTGATTGTGATTGTATCACAACTCACCTCCGAAAGAGGTTGGATAATTTCGAAATCTACTTCTGAAGTAGTAAATCTGAAATTTATTCATGTAATAGTAAATCTGAAATTTACTAAAGAAAAAGTACATGTCATGGTAAACTTGGAGTTTACTAGAATAAAAGTTCATAAATTGATATGAACGATTGTGATATCTCGAAGATGTGAATGTATTGAAGAACTAGAAGTTTTTTCAAGAACTATTTATGTCGTTTGTTCTCATGACAAGTTGGTTGTACCAACTAATATTGGGCTTGGATCCCTTCAAATCTGAAAATTATAAAAGGTGAATAAGGGTCTGTTCATCTATCATGTGATATGTTGAAAAGATGCATCAATAAGATGATCACATGTACATTCATTGTCAACCTGCAGTTTGACATTTATAAAGTTGCTTGCTCAATAAAATTGAGTTAAGAACATAATTTTTAGATTGTGCAATCAAGAGAGTTATCTTGATGATGATGGTTTGGCATTGAATGCCTTCGATAAATATCTAAACCATTATTAATGAGAACAAAACTTCATGTATTGGTCTAAAATATGATATATTGCAATAGCATTTGTATGCATTAGACCAATAAATTATGATTATTTCTTCCCTCTCAATTGGTTCAAGGTCGGAAATCAATTATTCCATCTAATAATTTTGATGTGCGGTATACGATTAATGAATATAGTATAATGCACAAAGATGGATTCCTCAAAGAAATAGAGGATGTATGTTAGTTTTCCTGACATAAGGGGGAGATTATAAGCGCTATGAAATATGTTAGGAATTATCACCATATCCTCATCCAAAAGATAATTCAAGTCAAATGTTGAAAACATCTCATATTAAGCGCAAGTGCTCTTATTTTGTGTTCCTAAAAGACAAAGTCTATGCAAGCGTGAAGCGTGGTAGAATGATCGGTTCCAAATGAAATAATCCTTAAAAAATTAGGAGCAAATAATCATAATAAGAAGGCAATGTTCTCTTGAAGAGCCTACGGCATAACACTTTATGAAACCTTATGAGAGGTTCATGTACCTGAAAATAATAAAGTGATGAGATCTCAAAATGTTATGTCGCATTGTGAACCAATACGAAATGATATATCATCAATATCTTTGACACAATATTAGCGCAATATTGTGAAAGATTACGAGGATCTGAATTCTACGTTTATTTAAGCATGCTGTCACGCCCCAAAATCCCATCGGGCCGGACTGGCACCCGAAGCTGAGAAGGCCCGGGAGAACCCGTTCAGATACCTGTACTTTCACTTACATGTCACCAAAAATTTGGACAGCACTTCGTTGCATATAGAAGGTTCTAATTACCTGTATCAGCACAACACGCACAAATATATATATATATAATACTTGGCCGTCGGGGCCACCACATATACAAATATAACATCACTATATAAACTTCCATGACTTTACCCTTCCTTATGTCTACAAAGCCTCTAGGATATACATGACATAACTAGGGTCGGGACAAACCCCCGCCCACACATGACTCTTGTACAATAACAAAACATAAGGGACCGACTCGGAAAGCTCTGAAGCAAACTGGAGCTCACCAACAATAGCTGTATGACCTGGCTCCTATCTATGCTGTGAATGAACTGAAGCACCTGTTCCTGCAGCATGAAATGCAGGTCCCCCGTGAGGGACGTCAGTACAAAATATGTACTGAGTATGTAAAGCTGTAAATAATCATATGTGATATGGGGAATCAAGAAAATCAGACGCAAGTGAATAAATTATAATAGAAGTGAACCACACTTCATAAACACTTTTAGGATCATGTACATTATCATTAATCTGAATTGGGTTCTTGAATTCAAACACATTTGTGAAACGGTATACATTCGTTCATTTTATTCTTTACAATTATCATTCGTCATTACCTCCTCCTCCCGAACCTCCAACCACCTAACAATAATCAATACTGTACCGTACTGTGACCATTAGGCTTCCCCCAGTACATATCAACTGTAATCATATCAACTATCGAGATCGGCCATGCTAGGCTTAAACCCCTGAGCTACCACCCACACGTATATCAAGTAATACACATAAGAGATCTTTCCAATAACTTAGTTCAAAAGCTTTTGAGATTATTACATTAGTGTTCATGCCAATATAGTACCGTTGGAATAATGATACATCAATAGGAACCAAGTAATAGACTTTCTATACAATAACGATGTAATAAAGACTCATTGGTACATCAATAATGTGTTTCGGAATCATCAATATCACAACAATGAAATAGGAGCCTTTTGGTATATCAATGAAACATTTTGACACTTTATAGAATGGAAATAACTTCGTTGGTAATGTAGAACAATACATGTTTTTGGACAACCTCGGAATCTTACTTGATGGAACATTGGTGTTTTCATGCCAAAGAACATCATTAGAGTATGCTTTACATACCTCGTTGTAGATTCGGATACCAATTCAACACAACTTCCCGCCTTTACAAATCACTTATCTACAATGAAATGTTTGGCATCTAGTATTAGCAACCCAACACCACAATTTTCTTCCATAATTCCATACAACCAATATTTACAAAGCATTCCAAAAACCAACTTGAACAATAGGTTTATGTGTGTGTATATATATATATATATATATATATATATATATATATATATATAATCATCATTTCAATACCACATCATCACACCAAATCCCTTCACAATTCAACATAATCCAACCATGCACCAGAATAATCCAACATCATTTCCAATCATCTTTCAATAACAATCAAATAGCATATTTCTTATGCTTACATGCATATATATATAAATATCCATATAAATAACACCAACATAATTTACATCCTTACCATAAAATGACCCTTTTTATTTCAAAGTCCTGTTGGCACAAATAAGGGGTGTTTCTCGAAGCACTCAAGACGGTGAACACAACTACGGAATCAATTTGGATTTTCTACGGTTGAATCACAAGATAATTGGAGTTGAATTTAGGCTAGGGTTTCTTATTCTTCAATAATTTGGATGATAAATGATGGATATGAGGCTAAGTATATGTATATAATGACCAATTTTCGTCCATGAGGTGATGGAAAATGACCACATTGCCATTAAAATTTAAGTAAATCCGAATCTGTCCATGGTGGACTGTTTTGATAGGCTAAAGTAAATCGACCATAACTCTTTGCTCCGATAATTGATTTGGGTGAAACCAATTGAATTTGAAAGAAGACTCTCAGGGCTTCTCATCGATATATAGCAGCTCACACAGTTTATTTTTTACAAGGAGTTATGATCGTTTAAAGTCGACCCAAAAATCTGTTTGGCTGCAGTACTTTTGTGTGCAGAAAATTTCTGCACATTTACTGTTCATTGCGTCCACCGTTTTCAAGTTTCGAGCATGGTCGCTTATATCCGATACTCATCTGTTTTCAGAAATCTTTATATCATTGGAAAGCTAACTCGATAAACTTCGTATAGAAACTTCGACGAGCAAATTTCGGTATAAATAAAGTCGATTCCTATACACATATAATCAAACTATACACTTGAAACCATCTCAAAATAATCAATACTCATACTTAAACTCATATATACCTAACTTATCATCAATACATATACTCCAACACATATAACCATGGCTAATGCAGGTAATTAAGTTTGAGGTGTTACACATGCTGACGTAGAAACATTTATCAAGTGACATGAAAGGATGCACCTTGGTAAGTATCAAACTTATTTGATTTGCAGTCTAGATATTTGAAGATGTCACTTATGAAATATTGAATATTGTCACTTGACAAAACTTATGTGAAAACTTTTAAGGATTCAAACTACTTGAAGCATATAAAAGTTTCTGAAAAACTTATTTATAATCATTATATTGTACAAGCTTATTGCTTGAACATCATTGGAACTCTTGGAGAGTTTTCAAAGCAATAGATTATTTGCTGAAATTCAAAATATATCGAATTGGATTGGTTATGAAGTACCATATCTTAGTGCAATTGATGCACTCATGTACCTTGCAAATACTACAAGGCCTATAGCATTTTCAATCAATTTGTTAGCAAGGTATATTTCTGCTCCTACTATGAGACATCAAAATGGGATAAAACACATGAGCTTATTTTATTCTAAAGATTGCAGTCCCGATCTTATTGGTCATGCTGATATTGGGTACTTATCTGACCCGCATAAAGCTCGGTCTCAAATAGGCTATGTGTTCATATGTGATGGTACTGTCATATCTTGGAGATATACAAAGCATTCCATCGTAGCCACTTCATCGAATCATGCTGAGATAATAGCTATTCATGAAGCAAGCCGAGAATGTGTATGGTTGAGGTCCATGATACATCTCATTCGAGAAAAATGTGGTGTGAAATATGACAATCTACCTACAATTTTATACAGAGATAATTCAGCATACATAGCACATCTTAAGGGAGGATTCATAAATGGAGATAGAACGAAGCATATTTTGCCAAAGCTTTTCTACATACATGAGCTACAAAAGAATGATGATATTAACGTGCAACAGATTCGTTCAACTGACAATGTGATTAATTTATTCACCAAATCTTATCCAATTGCAACTTTCAAGAAGATGCTGCACAAGATCGGGATGCAGAAGTTCAAGGATGTTCTCATTAGGGGGAGCAAATACGCGCTGTACTCTTTTTTCCTTTCAAGGTTTTGTCCCACCGGGTTTTCCTTGTAAGGTTTTTAATGAGGCAGCCTGAATGCGTATTGTTAGAGATGTGTACTCTTTTTCCTTCACTAGATTTTTTTCCCACTGGGTTTTTTTTAGTAAGGTTTTAACGAGACACATTATCTAACAATTAGACATTCAAGTGGGAGTGTTATAAATGTATTTACATTATAGTGAATCTGTATCAAGATCTACTTTGATATCTATTAGGATTGAAGCATCCGTCTTTTACTCTGACTAGGAGTAAATTTCCCCTATAAATAGAGGGTTTTGTTCATTATATTTACAATCTGATGATTTCTCATCCCTCGAGAGAAGAAATAAGAATTACTCTCTTCTCTCTACTCTTGTTCTTTATTCTTTTTTTCTTTATAACATGGACTAAATTTTAATTTTTATGTTATTGTAAATTGTAATATATATGATTTTACAGATTTCAAGAAAATACGTTATATTTGGGTTTTTATAAGTATCTTACCCTTAATATGGGGTAACAATAAAAATTTAACATAACAATATTTAAATGTTAGATCAGGTAATATTTTTGAATATTTATATACTACCTAAAAGAAATAAAGTTAATGGCGGAACCAATGTTTTTATTGAGGGGGTTCACAAGTAAACATACGAACTAGTCGAAGGAGTTCAACATCTACGATATATACATAGAAAATATTTTTAATCATATAAAAATAATAGTATATTTTTTTGTCAAATGAGGGTTTGCATGAACCCCTGAATTAAAGGTGGCTCCGCATCTTAATAAAGTACTACATATTCACCATCAAGGATTGTTGTTGCGGAGTGATAAATATTCATCCATACTTAATCAGTGGTACGGAGTTTGAATACTAGATATGAAGTCGTCTTGGTAGGGACTAGTGAGCGAATTACGCCACCCTCAAAGCGAGACTTTTCAACATGAATCTAAATTAGTGAACCTCAAATAGATATACCAAATACTGAGAAATCAAAAAGTATATAAAAGTGCACATTATTTACAAAGAATAGATGAGATGATCTTAATATGACACTCTGTTAAGTAATTTTGTCTTAAGATTGGTTACTTTCTTGGGAAAATATAGTAAAACCCAATAATATAATTTCTAATTTATTATCAAAATAAAAGTACTCAATATTAAGTAAATATTATTATGATAATATCTGTAAGTAATATGTATATAAATACATTTAAGTCGTGGATATTGTTCTAAAAAATTATTTTAGCGGTATGAAATATTTTTTTTAGAATTAAATAATCTTCTCTAATTAATCAAAGGATACATAAATTAACAAAATTTAATTAGTACTCCCTTCGTATATTTTTACTTATCTATTATTGACTCACACGCTTTAAAAAATAATAAATAATATTAGTAATTTCACTATATCACCCTTTGAATAATAAAATTAATGATTTTAAAAAATGCATTGATTAGTAAAGATTATTTAATAAATGGATATAAAATACTAATAAATTATTTTTTTAAATTGAACAATTATTTTTGAACATTTATTTTTAATAGAGCGGACAAGTAAAAATGTAAGGAACGAATATGTTGGGTGAATTTTGATGATTGATTGTTGTCACATTTATAGGCTCCCAAGTGTAAAGACTAGTGTTTTCGCCAAGTGTAAAATCAACTAATCAAGTTTCAAAAAATTTCATGCATTCTTGACAAGTATTTTTATTTGCCATCTTTTCCAAAGTATCACCAATTATGAAGCATTTTTAAATACACTTTTATTTTGGCTTCTCAAGACTCAAATACATTTTAAAATATTTCTTTTGAAATAGATATTTTACTTACAATATAACACTCTTTTTAATCTGGGTAATTTGCCAAGGTTCAAGGCTATCACAACAAAATGATATCAAAATACGTAAATAATAACAAACATATGATTTATTACTATAATACTTTTGGATATATGACTCAATATATTTAATTTTTAATTATATGTTACATTTGAAATACTTTTTAAGAAATAAGTCACCCTTCAAGAAGGGTATTCAATAGAAGATTGGTTACTTACATATTGATGTAGTAATTAACAAAATGTATAATAGAAGTAATATAACACACATATAATTAACTAATTTAATTAACTCTATGATTGTATTAAGTATTAACAAGAAGATTGATTACATAAATCTTGTGAACTAACAAATGTACCATGAAAACCATATGGCACTCTTTTAGGTAATTTTACCAAAGCCACTTGTTTCATGTTTTTAGCATTAATTATAATTAATTCAGATTTTTCTTTCTTTTCATCTCTCACATAACTTATAAGGTATCCTTCATCTTCTTCTCCTTCTTTCGTGCTCGGTACGAAATAAGGTTCGCCTCCATATCGCTTATCTCCATATAAAAATTTTGTAATATTTCCAGTGACTAAATCGACTTTTGCTAGGCCACTACATTTTGGCCATGGTTCGGCGATAGCCATGAAGGTGTATCGTGTTTTTCGACCGAGTCTAGTCTTATTAACTTGCCCCGCTTCTAGATTCAGCTCTGATACTATTATCCGTTTGGTTGACTCACCTGTTTTCAGATTCAGACGAATTTCAGTCAGTTCGCTTTTTAAGGGCTCATCACTTCCTGAAAATATCGAGCCTGGTGGACTTATGCATGAACCTATAATCACGATGATCTGGTCGCCTGATTCCTCATGGTTCTCCTCCCACGCGTTCCACAGATGCATGCAGAAGCAGTTGGGAACTTCGATCCATTTGATTCTCGACTCGTCATGATCCTCTTTTGACAACACACTGAACCTAGAGACCTTATTCGGATCATGAATTACTGGCGATCCACCCCGTAACATCTCGGATAACTTGAATACCACTTGATAATCCGGAATAATCACGTGACTTTCCGTGATGGCAAAGTCATGAATCACAGATGGAGTCCGGAGAGAAATCGAAATGTCACGTGACTTATTACCGCACGTGTCAAACTTAAAGAATTTAATGTAAGGTTTTTTCAATACATTACAACTCAATGTATAAAATTCACCTGTGGTAGGGTCCACTTTTGGATGTGCTATCAATGGGTCATTTATTTGTCCGTTAAAATTGTAACGTCCGTTAGTTTCTAATTCACCATCATTCTTAATACAAACACAATATGGTAAATCATCTTCTGACATAGCTAATAACCTTCCGTTAAAAAAAAACAAACCGGCGTTAGCTGCGCCGGTTCCTTTAGTGGCATCCACTAAACCTAAACTGGCTCGCGCTAAGAACAGGGCAAGCCTAACTAAACCCAAATGGCCATGTAATTCGCCAATTGGTTTAGGAAAAATCGGCCGGTTCATTGCTGCTTCCTGAATGAACCGATTGGTTTGAGTGAACCGGCAAGAGTAACTAGCATTATCATTTTGTGGGTCCAATTTAACGGCGTGGATCATACCGTCACCGTCAAACAAATGATGACCGTTAATCGGGTCGAATAACGGGTTTGCTCCATTTCTAACGTAAACTCCCTTTAAATTTAAAGGAATTTTACCAGTTATTTCAAGACCATGCTGAACCGGACATTCTTGAACCGGTGCAAAATTCCCTTGGAGTTGAATTTCCGGGTCAACTGTCCGGTTTAGCTTATGTCTTTTTTCTAACTTGGTTATAACTGATTTTTCTAACATGTCTAAAGCTAAGGATGCAACTTTTTGCAATGGGTTTAATTTGGGCAGGTCAATATTTAGTGGACATAATTTTGGTTCAGGTAAATTAGATAGTGACTGTCGTGATGGTGACGATGATGGAAATTCTCTTCTTGGAAGAGTTGTAGAGTTTTTTTTACTAGGGTTGATGAGAATATTGCAAGAAAATGAAGGAGAATTGAGGGGTTTGATAGTTTGCATGATGAAAATTGGAGAAAATAAGAAAGTGATTTTTGAGAATATGTGGAAAATTATTATAAGGTTGGTTTTTTATATATAGAAAGTAAAAAGTGGTGGGGGCAAAAGTAAGAAAAGTGGGGGCCAATAGAGGAAGTCCAGCTTAGGTTAACAAGACGAAAACACGTGTAATATTAACTCATGGAATTTAGTATAAGAAATAGAATGACTAATTTGTAGAAAGTACAAAACTAATAAGAAATGTAGAAAGTTGTTGGTGACTCATGGAATTATTTTAACGGAAAAGGGTAAAAAATATCCCTAAATTATTTAAAATGGATTAAAAATATTCTTCGTTTATTTTTTGGCTCAAAAATATCTTTTTATTTATTTTTTGACTCAAAAGTATCCCTTCATTAATTTTGACTCAAAAATATCCCTTTGTTTATTTTTTGGCTAAAAAATACCCCTTTATCTAATGAAATGCCACCAAGCACATCACGTAGATTAAAAAAATCACTTAATTAATCTACATCAACATACACATGTAAAATCACTCCATTTAATCCACCTAACAATCAACCCATTTTATTCTATTTAAAAATTCAATCGGATCCATATTCAAAAAATCCGAACCAAGAGGCAAAATTTAATTCTTCAATTTTTTTTTCATATCATTCCTTTCACCACCTTATATTTCATTATTTTACATTGTCAAAGTTACGAGACTCACTCGAGCAATTCTTGACCTCATCAACTTGTGGTTGTTCTACATTGCCACTAAACTTTCACTATCCAAATTTCAGTTTCATCTCTGAATTACCATTCCTTTCACTACAATTATGTTCCTCATTAGATAAATTCAGATAGGATATCTAGTAGCAATCTGAGCTCTTGAAAATCGGATCAACTATTTGAGGATCCAATTGTTTAGTATCGACCCAATTAAAGTTCAATTCTTTTGGATCAACAATTTAAGGACCTAATTTATTCCTCATCTTTTGCCTCGACCAATCCAAAATATAACCCATCACATAAAAAATAAACAATCAAATTCTTCAATTTTTTTCTTTTGGGTCGGATTTTCTTTAACTATGGGTGGGGTTGAGTCTTTTAAATAAAAAAAAATGGGTTGACGGTTAGATGGATTAAATGACATGATTTTTCATTTGTGTTTGTTGACGTATACTGATCAAGTGACTTTTTTTATTCACGTGGCGTGTTTGGTGGCATTTCGTTAGAGAGAAGGATATTTTTGAGTCAAAAAATTAATGAAGGGGTATTTTTGAGCCAAAAAAATAAACAGATGGATATTTTTGAGCTAAAAAATAATAAAGGATATTTTTGATCCATTTCAAATAGTTCAGAAGTATTTTTTATCCTTTTCTGTTATTTTAATTATTATAAGTTGAATATTGATCGGTTAAGAATTTTCATGTTTAGTATGAAAGTGACTAGAATGAGGAGGATGACAGATAGATGTGCGGTCATATTAAAAGAAAAAAGATCAGATATGAAGCTTTTTGAAATAAGGCGGCAATGACTTTTATAGAAGATAAAATATGTTTGACAAAACTGAAATAGTTCAGACATATGAAGAGAAAGATACATAATGTACTAATGTACTGAGGCTGAATGTGTGAGAGGTTGTTTATTTGTTCAAGATTTTTGAAGGCACTTATTGTGTCTTTTGGTAATTGTTTTGGGATGTGCTTTGGTCAGTTGGTTTAGGGTTAAGAGGAGATGTTTCCAAAACAATTGCTTATTTAAGAAAAAGCAAACTTAAAAAGTGCAGTATGAATTAGAGATTTCGAATTTGAATTTTAGATATAAAGAAAATTTTATTAAAAGCATTACAAAATAAGTCCTATAATATATGAATATAAATTAATTAAACTTTAATTTAAATATTGAATACGGAATTAAAAAAATACATACAGTACATAAAAAGTAGAGGATAAAAGACAAAACAATGTGATGAATTAAATAGTGTGGGAAAAATCTAAGGGATTGTCTGGCCAATGATTATATGAAATCATACTAGTTTAAAATTAAAGTTTTATTCAACATGTAATTTAAATCTCAAGCAATTTTAAATAAACATTGATTTTAAATAAAATTTTTAAATTTGAGCAACAAATTTTATGACCAAACATCTACTTAATCTATCGGTTAGTTTTTCAATAGGCGTTTTTGAGGCAAACCTTAGGCTAAAATATCATGAGATATAAGCTCCATCGGTATGATTATACGCTTAAGCGTATTGGGTAAATTTTTATTTATTGACGTTGAACCATCAAATGATGGTTTAGATAGAAAATTCATACTCCTAATAATTCAAATATGTAACTTAAAAAACTAGATAGCTTAGATATGTTTATATCCTTAACTTATATTTAATCGTGACGTATGAACTTGTATAGTATATTAACTTGAAGTTGTTATTATAAAAATTTGAAAACTTCAAATTTTGAATCTGTTCATATTTTTGTGTTTTTGATTTCTCATCTGGTGTTCGAATTTTGAATAAGGCTCGACTAAATTCAAGGAATTTCACATTGAAAGGGTAGAATGCTCCTTAATAAAGACGACTCCTTATTTATTGACGTTAACCATCGAGTGATGATTCAGATAGGAAACTCATACTCCTAATAGTTCAATTATGTAACTTAAAAAACTGAATATTTTAGATATGTTTATGTCCTTAACTTCTATTTAATTGTGATCTATGAACTTGTATGATATATTAGCTTGAAGTTGTTACTATAAAAATCTGAAAACTTCAAATTTTTAATCCGTCATCTTTTTTTATTTTTGATTTCTCATCTGGTGTCTGAATTTTGTATTAGGCTCAACTAAATTCAGGAAGTTTCACATTGGTAAGCAGAGAGCTTTCTAACAAAGACGATACTATATCTTAGATAAATTATCTAAGAAGACTCAAACTCTAAACCTCCGAATAAAAATGAATAAATATTTATCACTTTACGATAATCCTAAATCGAGAATCTATGTCTTTTAACAATATTTAAATTGGTTAAAATTTATTAAGAAACAAACAAAGAACAAAGTACAAAAGGGATTCCAAATATAGGAAGATCTTGTAGATATAGATTCCAAATAGAGAAAATGGACAAAATCTTTTTGCCTAATTCTTTGGTCAATAACAAGTGATGAAATGGGATTTGGCACGTGGGCTTTGGTTGTCATTTTGTGATAAATCTTTAAAGCCCACCTCCCATTCAAATGCTTGGGTACAACTTTCCAAACATGTATGGCCCAAGGGATAATATATTTTAAAAATTATACAAATACACAATTTATTTTTTCAATATTATAAAAAATCTCATCTTTTTAAATATATTAGAAGTGCAAGGCCCGTGCCAGCACGGGCCCAATAATAGAACATGTAAATTGCAATTTTTAAGTTTTAGAATTTATGTTGGAGTAGGAAGTTTGAGCAGTAGAATATTTTCATTAGTACGATTAAGCTCAGGGGATCACAAGCTTGTAGCGCACACATTTCTATATACGCGCCTTGCACGTGTATCTCACTATAATGAATTTAAACGCTACACTAAATATGATATTTATTCAAATAGTAAGAGAATTTATTTAATTAGATATATAGTAGTTGTAAATATTAAAGATACAAATAAGGTAGGTGTAAAATATATTGACAACCCCTTAAATTACGGTTGGTTTTTTAGAAAGAAAAAATAATCATAATATTTTATATGACTCAAAATTTTGATCATTAATTGTCTATATCATCATAATCATCATTCATCTTCAAGATACCTACAAAATTGAAAAAAAAGAAAACTACAAAATCAATGCATCTAAGTAAATTACACATTACAAAAATATATTTCTTTGACGTATCTTGGCGACCAAAAAAAGAAGAAAATTCAAATCAAATAATAAAGAATCATTTAAGAACAAAAATAAATATATCTTGTTCCATATGTTCATATTAGATATATTGTATTTTTCTAAAAGAATTCTCAATTTATAGAAGTTCAAAACTTTTTTCTTCAATAAATAAATTATATAAATATGGTTGATTTTTAATTTTTTCATTAATTATTTATCAATAATAGAATATTTTAAATTCTAAATAAACTAAACTAACACAAATAAGAGTGATTTTTTTTTTTTGCCCTTTTTAGTATTTGATAGACTTTTGCTTTCCTTTTATTTAATACAAAATAGAGTTCATATTTTTTAAAAAAAAAATATACGTAGTCCTAAAAAAGAGGAGGGGAAAGAATCCGATTTTAGTTGGGTTTAAAGTCCTAAAATTAATTAAATATTATTAGGTAAATAGTAAAAAGACGCTTTTGTCTAAAGGACAATCTTTTAATGAAGGGCAAAAAGTTCAAATCATCTTTCTAAGGGTCTTCACACTTTTAATATATTATAGATATATATTTGTGAACGTTAAGGAGCCATATTTTGCAAAATGATATTGTACATATAATTTACATAGATATAAAAAAAGAGTTGATGCATCCTCAGGTTGGGCTCTGCAAATGTATGACTGAGACCTGCTGCATGAAAGAATACAAGCTAATTATTAGAAGTTTATGATGAATATTGAAAGAAATTTAGTTAGAAAAAATAATAACAAATATTGACCATTGGTTGATCAATTCCACATAAAGCAGTTGTTGCATATACCTTGCACATTTGAATATTTTAAGAAATATTCTCCTAGAATATTAACATATATCATGAAAATTCAGATATCATCTCTCTTTGGATTTGAAGCATCCAGTGAAGAGAAAGTGGGTATTTTCCCTTGGTACAATTAAAAATTTTATCTACTTTTATTAAAATATCATACCAATCAAGCCATCCAATCATATCAATAGCTGTCACTCTCCAATTTGTGTTATCTCTTTGTTTATATAGCATGGAAAAGAGGATCCAACAACCTGCATTTTTATAGAATGATTTAATTGATTAAATTGAGGGTTTTCTATGACACCATTTTTTGCATATATTTTCTTTTATAATGCTACAACAACATAATCAGTATAATCCCACAAATGGGGCTTGTATCCAATGCTAACTTTGCTAAATTCTTAGAAGAAAATAATGGAAAATCAACCTTAATATGTATCTAAATGTATCAGTTCAATTTGGAAAGGAATGTACTAAGATATCAAAAATTATCACCTTTCTCACATTTCTAGCTAAAAATCTATAATAGCAATAGTTCCTTGGCTACAAGGACAACAACAACATACGTGTACATAGACCTTACCACTACCTCGTGGAGATGGAGAGACTATTTTTGGTGGCCCCTCAGATTGAGCAATTAGTTCTTTGATTGAATCTCCTAAAACTCCCTGCCCCTACAAAAATCTTGAACCAAATTTCAAGAACCCTTTATATACTATACTATAAGTGTTGGAGGTCTCCAGCAAATCAAAACAATTTCAAAAAAGAAACAATCTTTCAGTGGATTTACATAACTATAAAGCATATCAAGAACTCAGACAAAAAAAGAATCAATCTTTCAACAAATATAGAGCTCAACCCCACTTCTAATGAAACCCCAGAAACTGGAAATTAGTTTAAATCTTGAAAAGCACAGGTCGTTGCACTAAAACTCTCGTTATATGCTCAATTTCACCTTTGATGAAACTCTAAAAGCTAAAAATCAGTTGACATCTTGAAAAGGGCAGCTCACTGCACTAAAACTCCCGTTACGTGCAGGATTCAGAAAAGAGTCTGAACCACTAAGGGTTTATCCTACCATTGAACTTCACTTTTGATGAAACCTCAAAAGCTGAAAATCAGTTGAAATGTTAGAAAAGGACAACTCGGTGCATTAAAACTCCACTATTCATATGGTCTAAGAAAGGATCGGACTACGAGAATCTATTCTATCACTCAACTTCACTTTTGATAGGACTCCAAAAACTGAAAATCAAATAAAATCTTGAAAATTTCCCAAAATATCAAGAACAGAAAAGTCTACCACTCCACATGTAACAACGAAAAAGAAGTAAAAACAACAACACAGTAACATATAGTTCAGACTGGAATCAAATTCATAAGCACGCTGAAAATTAACATTATCACAACAGTAACATATAGTTCATACTTGAATTTACCAAAAATTAAGGCGGTGATATGAAGATTCCCAAATTTTCCCAATTTACGAAGCTTAAATTTACCAGAAATTAAGGCGGTGAAATGAAGATAATTTACCAGAAATTTAGGCATAAGGAAAATATAAATTTGCGAAAAATTTTCAATGGCAAAGAAAGGGTACGTGTGGAAATAGAGTCAACAGATATTTTATATTGTTGATTGATGGTATTTCCAAGTGTTTGGTAGAAAATTACCCAAGTATTTGAAGTTAATGACCAAATTACCTTTAGCTAAATTTGTTATATCATTTCTATCCTATGTCAAACCAGCTTTTCTATAAAATAGAAATATTTAGTAAAATTATGGTTGAAGTAGCTGCAACGAACATGTCATAAACACATATTTTTCTTGTTTTAATTAAATACTATTAATTTTTTTAATACATAAATGACTTATAATAATTAATTAGAGGTGATATAGTAAAATCACGGCGCAGCTTTGGAAGCAGCCATGTCAAAACAATGTTTTAATTGAATAAATATTATGATTTTTTTAATACATAAATGACTTATAATAACTAATTAGGGGTGATACGGTAAAATCACAGTTGAAGGAGGTCAACTTAATTTAATACATCAAGAGCTAATTTATCATTTTATGTCTATTTTATTTTTTAAAAAATATTATTAAATTTTTAACACTTAGATGACTCATAATAATTAATTATGAGCGATATTTAGCAAAATTATGGTTGAAGCAGCTGCAACAGACATGTCATCTATTTTTTTAATTAAATATTATTAATTTTTTAATACATAAGTGACTTATAATAATTAATTAGGGATGATATAGTAAAATTACAGATGAAGCAACTGAAACAAACATCATAAATATTTATTTTTTAAATTAAATATTATTAATTCTAATATATAAATGACTTATAATAATTAATTAGGGGTAATATAGTAAGAAAATATTATTAATTCTAATATATAAATGACTTATAATAATTAATTAGAGATAATATAGTAAATTATGAAATAATTAGGGGTAAAATGGTAAATTAATGAAGCAATGGTCGAAACTAGTGCTTCTATTATATAGAATTATAAAAATCTCACATATACACAGAATGCTATATATATGTCGAGTATGTTATGTATATTAATAGGGAGAGAGAGTAAAGTAATTAAAAAAGTGGGAGAGAGTGTAATTACTTTTAAAAGGTTGGTATTTATGTTATTTATAGAGTTGAAAACCAAAGGATGCCACCAAACTAAAAAAATTACCAAAATATGTCATATATTTAAAAAAGCTCCAAAATAGGCTTAACTCACAAAAAATGTGAGTTATGCAAAAAAATTTTAACGGAAGCCAACTAACGCCGTGAACTGTTTTCGGAAAGTATTTAACTCACAAAAATTGTGAGTTATCCATTTTTTTGTACAGAACTCACAATTTTTGTGAGTTATACATTTTATTTATTTTAACACAACTCACAAAAATTGTGAGTTATCCATTTTTATTTTAACATAACTCACAATTTTTTTGAGTTATCCATTTTTATTTTAACACAACTCACAAAAAAAGTGAGTTATATACATAACTCACAAAAATTGTGAGTCATTTTGGTTTAATTTATACGTTTTTCTTCTATTATATAATTCAAAAAAAAGTGAGTTATGTACATAACTCACTTTTCTTGTGAGCTATTTGCATAAGTCGTCTTTTTTGTGAGTTATATTAAAATAGAATGCATAACTCACAAAAAAAAAATGAGTTATACACTTTTTAAATTTTCCTATTTAACACTCGCATGCATTCATTCTTTGTATAAGTTTTTCAAATTCTTCTTCATCATATTCAGTTTTTCTTCTTCAACTTCAATTCTTCTTTTTCAATTTTCATCAAACTCAATTTATCTTTTCAAAACTTAATCAAATCTTAGAGAATAAATTTTGAACGTGTTAAAGTTGCACTATTTTGGGATGGCGAAATTATTCATGAGAAAAATACAATATATTATAGTATGTCCCCCAAGTCCAACGCGAAGTATCCAATTTCAATTGGCTACAAAGAATTTGTAGAATCAATTTTTAGAAGAATAAAAATAAAAAGTAATGATTTTGATTTATTTATAGTCGGACAGTATCCAAATTCCTTCTCATCAAAAGGAATGGTAAATTATGAAAAATGGATTATCAGTGACTATGAGTCGTTGACTGAATTTCTGAGGGCTCTATTTGCCTGTCACCATTACTGTTTAAGGCATTTAAAGGTGAATTATCAGAGGGCATTCAAAAGTTTCCGACTAAACAAACTACTATGGGCAGCTGCAACTGCTACCCAGAAGAAATCTTTTTGTTACGAATGGAGTTATATAATAAAAGGAAAACGTATAAATTAAACCAAAATGACTCACAATTTTTGTGAGTTATGTACATAACTCGCTTTTTTGTGAGTTATGTTAAAGTAAAGATGGATAACTCACAAAAATTGTGAGTTATGTTAAAATGAAAATGGATAACTCACAATTTTTGTGAGTTATGTTAACATAAATAAAATGTATAACACAGAAAATTATGAGTTATGTACAAAAAAATGAATAACTCACAGTTTTTGTGAGTTATATACTTTCCAAAAACAGTTCACAGCATTTGTTGTCTTCCGTTAATTTTTTTTTGCATAACTCACAATTTTTGTGAGTTAAACCTATTTTGGTGCTATTTTAAATATATGACATATTTTGGTAACTTTTTTAGTTTGGTGGCATACTTTGGTTCTCAACTCTTATTTATACTACTCACTCTATTTAAAAAAGAATGACCTACTTTCCTTTTTAGTCCATTTAAAAAGAATGACCCCTTTTTCTTTTTGGTAATACTTTAATTTCAACTTTCCACATGACATGTTTAGGACCACAAGATTAAAGGACATTTTGGTACATTTGACACAACTTTAATTTAAGGCCACAAGATTAAAAAGTCTTCTTTATTTTCTTAAATTTTGTGTCAAGTCAAAGTAGGTCATTCTTTTTTAAATGGAGAGAGTAATATATTTGATCACTTGCCAAAAATATTTAAAATTTTTTCAAAAATAACGATAGTTTGAGTTGTAATTATCAAATATAATAGTAATGAAGATTTTAAAATGATTTCTCTATTTCATTTGAGATAATAGTATGAATTGCATATAGTATATAGTTTTATTTTTTCCGGCCCTCACTTTATGAGAGTCTATTAAAATTGGTAAGTATTATTGAGGACTTTGAGTAATTAACCGATAAAATGAAAGTTTTTGAAATTTGTGTTGTATCAATAATGTAATAATTTGTGAATCCATTTCATATAAAATAATTCGGTTTGTATTAGTAATACAAAATAGGTATAAATGAGATTGAAGAATTTTAATAATTCAATTGATTGGCCATCTGAGCCTCTATCTCACGTTGTTGGTGAAGATTTTATTTCTCATATTGTAATTCCTGTCCAATTTTCCTTTCTACCATCCCAATTAAAAAAAAATACAAATAAATTATTGTGTCACCGATACAAAGGAAATTTCAATAATGATTATATAACATACATATGAAAATTTAAAACTCTCGACATGATTGATAAATATAGCGTGCACATTTTCTAGGTTATATAAGTATACCCTAAAATACTTAAATATATATATAATGTTTGTCAGAGATATATAAAAGGCATTTTCTAGCTGATTTTTTTCTACTCTATAGAAATAATAGTTGAGGGACGATCAAGGACACAATCGTAAATAATCACATTATTGAGAGCAAAATGGTTATTATATGTGGATGGTATTTACCCATCCTCACCACAGCAAAATAATTTCCACGTAAGCCGATTCTCTCTACCTCTCTTCTATATCTTTTTTCTTAAAATTTCAAAGAACAATCTAACTTTCTCAGCTCTAGAAGTGTGCATTCATCGGTTCGGTTCAATTTTATGTGTTATTGATTCGGTTTATCAGTTTTTGGGTTTTAAATATGTAAAACCAATAACCAACCAATAAGATATTTTCTTATCAGTTTTGATTTATCGGTTTTTGGTCCTTAACGGTTCAATTTTTGATTTAACCAATAAGAAAATACTTATAAAATAAAAATAGTAACAACTAACATAAAAAAATAAAATCTTAGTTACCGCCAAAATCCTACATAATGCATTTTAGTTTACAAGAATCTTCAAACTTGAATTGAATGTTAATTAGAAAAAAATTAAATCCTAATTGTTGGAAGCTATAAATGCTTCAAGCTTTTCAATACGATAATTGCCAAACTTTATATTGTGCCTTTGTTGCCCTGAATAGTTTAATACTTTGTGAATCACTGAATTGTGAATAAATAGTGCATATAATATATATACATACACATATCTATCTATATATATATAACATAAATAGGGATAAAATAATAATATAGTGTATCCTTATTGGGTTATTGGTTAAACCAATAACCCAATAAGCTAAAATCAAAATTGAACCGTTTACCCAATAAATTTTTTTATAAAACAATAAAAACCGTTAACCCAATAACATTTTTATCGGTTCGGTTTATCGGCCGGTTCGATTTTTGTACACCCCTACTCAGCTTTGCTTCTTTCTCCAAAGGAATTCATCTTCAGGTATGTTTGGAGTTCCATTTCAATTTTTTCTCCTTTTCTTCATGCTTTGTTTTGAGTATAGATTTGTGGGTTAAATTAGTTCATTATTAGAATTTTCACCGCCTAATCGTGCAGATTGAATTTATGAAATTTTATTTAACATGCAGTGTTAAATTGAGGATTTTGAATTATTTCTACAACTTTTGAAGCAACGGGTATATGTTTCTTCAGATTTTATCTTTCACGGTATGTTCAACAATGCATCTAATAGAATTGATTTAGAAAAAAAAAGATGATGAATGTGAATGTTTAACAAAATTGAGGATTTCAAAATAAAATAAAATTAGTAAAGCTGTGTGACAAATATTTCTTAGTTACTACAATCTTGTCTCTACATTAGTGAGAATCACTCTAAGTTGAATCTCATTCTTTCAAATTGTATGTTCGTTTAGGGTGATGAAAATTGGAAAAATTATCTCACTATTTCAAACTGTATGTTTGTTTAGGATGGTGGAAAATAGAAAAAATTCAAATACAGTTATGTTCTCGCTATTTCGTCGGTACTAACATAGTAAGGTGTCCAGTTGAAATTAGTGTGTGAGTTGTTTTCGGTATTTTCAGGATTCACAATGAATGTTTTCAGCCCAATTCCACGAATGTTTTATCAAGTATAAAGTATCATGTAGAGCAGGGGCGGACCCACGTGGTATCCAGGGGTTCACCCGAACTCCCTCGGCAAAAACTTATGTTGTATATATAACGTAGAAAATCTATATTTATGTATATATATATTAATTTTGAACCACCTAAAAACAAGGTTGTTGGATAGCCCAGTGGTTCTATGACTGCTTCTTGAGTCGCTCCTTCCGCCGTCGGTTGTGGGTTCGATTCGCACTACCAGCGAAGGCTTCTTTTTTCACAAAATAAAAAAAGGATGCATGTACAACTGCTATACCTTGAAATTATATCTATTTTTTTAAAATCTGTTTTGCACAAAAAAAAAAAAAAAAAAGGATGCATGTACAGCTGCTATACCTTGAAATTTCTTTTTTCACAAAACAAAAAAAGGATGCATGTACAACTGCTATACCTTGAAATTATATCTATTTTTTTAAAATCTGTTTTGCACAAAAAAAAAAAAAAAGGATGCATGTACAGTTGCTATACCTTGAAATTATATTTTGTTGACGTATTCACACATTTATATTTTTATTTTTTCGAACCCCTGAAATAAATTCTTAGATGATGCAGAGTTCACTCCATCGTTCTCTCCTGAGAAATTTGAACTTCCCAAGGTATGCTATGCCGCTGCAGACAGTGTTCGAGGTTTGATCATTATAAATTGGAACGCCACATACGATTTCTATGAAAAGATGAATGTAAAGAAGGCGTATTACTTGTCTATGGAGTTCCTTCAGGTTAGATTAGGCTTCCCATTTATTTGGTGTATAACTATAACGGTTGTTCATTGGAGTGAGTTGCTTTAATATGCTTTTGGGACTTGCAGGGAAGAGCTTTACTTAACGCAATTGAAAATTTGGGGCTTACTGGACCTTATGAAATGAGTTAACCTGCATAGTGCATGTTGAAAGTTTAATCATTATATTGTTCTTATGATCGTGCTAGCCAGTTATACTCATGGTTTATTAATCATTTTGTAGAGTTAATGATAGTGGGAGTGGTTTCAATGTAAAATCCTTCCTGCAGTAATATGTTGAATACAACCCTGCATGTACCTATTCTACTAAAGTTTTACTCTATAAAATTTTTGCACCTGTGTGATTACTGACAAGGAATGAAGCATTATTACACCTTTCTCTCTCTTTTCTTGCTTTTATTCGGAGCAGAGCCGAACTCAGGATTCGAAGAACGTGGGTGCACTATTATCTTTACATAAGCCACTGGTTAGTCAACAAAGACTTAAGCAATGACAAAAATACAAATAGATATGCTAAATATGGATTTTATGGTAATAAATAAACCTTTTAACTCAATATCAGCATATCACTGTAGTAGCCTAGTGGAAACTGGTTTATTCTCTAAACAACATGTCGGGGGTTCGACTCCCTACTGCCCGCACTGGTGTTCTATGGGGTGCACGTATAATTATATATAAGTGTCCTAAGGTATATATATATGTACATATATAGAGTTTTTTCCGAACTTAACGGGTGCACGTGCACCCCCATGCTAACAGGTAAATCCGCCTCTGATTTGGAGGGTGGGGACGGGTGGTTGTCGTGGGATGTTGAGTGGATTTTCCTCTGCTGCTCTTTGTAGATTATTGATGTTCTGAAACTATTTTAAGGATAAACCATGTCTCTCTCTCTTGTGCTGAAGTGAATTCTTTACTTTTTCATCTGCAACTTGGAGATGATTGTGGTGTTTGTTTAATAAATGCTGGCTTAAACAGGTACATAGAACAACTTGTTGCAAGTGCTGACGCTGCAGTGGAAGAAGTTATACGCCGTGGAGTAAGTTGCTTCTTCTTCTCGCTGAACATATGTTGTTGCATGGAGCTTTGAAATCACGGCTGAGTTTTCTTATCCTTTGTTTTTAGGTGGCCGATCCAAGAAAAAAATTGTTGTTAGCGGTCATTCCTACGTCGCATTCATGACGGCAAACCTACTTGCACATGCCCCTCATCTTTTCTGTTGTGAAATTGCTCGTTCTGGTGCTTAAAACAGAACACTAACGCCTTTTGGGTTCCAGGTAGTCCTCCCAATTCTTGTTTAAGGTCAACCAGTCTAAAGCCCTTATGATTTGGTGGTTATCTCTGCATTCTAGGAGGATTTAGCTCATTCACTTGCATTGCTAAGTAATTAATTTTTCAGAATGAGGAGTGAACACTTTGGGAGGCGACCAATACTTATGTTGAGATGAGCACCTTAATTTCGGCCAATAAGATTAAGAAGCCTATCTTTCTTATCCATGGGGAGGAGGACAACAATCCCGGAACCTTTGTCACACCCCCTTTTTAACATTCAAAAGATTAGATTTTAAGTTTCGAAAGAGTTTTTATTGAGTGACAAAAGATTAAAAATTTATTTTGAAAAAAGGACTATTTACATTTTTTATTTAAAGTCGCCACTTGACATAATCCTGTGTGCCAAGTCACCTTTGAAAGATCCTTTTCAAAACGATTTTGACTCTTTAAAACTGGTTTGCGAACAGAGATTCCAACTAAGGAATTCTGTTGACCGAGGGGAAGGTGTTAGGCACCCCTCGGTCCCGTGGTTTGACCACGGTCGCTCGGTAGAGTGTATCGACTATTTTTGCACTACGAATGTATAAACCACATAAAACAAACAAAACAATCAATCAAGCAAACAAGACGAAACAATCCAAAATTTAGTGTCTAGTCCAATTATACAGTCCTGAAAAATGAAAAATGATAAAATATAAACCTATTCTATTCTAAACTAATCCTAAACTACTCCTGAATTGAACTCCACTCGACGTTTCGGGCCTTGACCATGCGCCGTCTTCAAGTACATGATACTTCGGGGCATTTCCCGGTGAATAAATACAATCCCTTCGGGGCATTTCCCAGTAAATGAATACAATTTCAATTTCATGAGGTAAACTAGAAAAGCATTCAACGCATTTAGCATTCCACACATTCAGTCAAACAACGAAAAACACTTATTCCTAAATTGATGCCTACCCGAACCTATATTTGCCTATCCATTTCAACATGTCATAATTCTATTACGTTCCCACGGTATTCATGCTTACCCCGGATTAAGCAAACAATAATGAACCCAAATTAATCTTAGTTCTATTTTTATAACTACTTGATTCCACCCAAATTCCTTTATGCCAAAACAAATTCAAATCATCTTCTACCAAACCATTAATCAATTTCAATATAAAAGTCAATGAATCAAACCACACCAATTACGAGGATTCACGCACATTCAAAACACCATGAAATCACATTGTCAACTACGGAAAACATAAGAAAAGGATAGAGTTAAGAATGAGACCTCAAGAGATTCAGATTCGGATTGATAATAACGAATGAAAGAAGCAGAAACCCGAACTCACGGACGAAGATTAAACCTCAACAATGGTTGATCCAACTCGGGGTCAAACACCCACAACCTGGACCGATCCGAATTCTAAACCAGTCAGGAACGAACAGAATATCCAAAATAGAAATTGCAATGAAAAACCTAGAATCAAACGCGAGACCCTCGAAATCCAAATCGAATAGGAAATCCGTTGAGAAGAGCGGGCCAACAAGACCCAAATTGCTAAGAAAACATAAAAGAGCAAACCTACGACTGGAGCTCAGGCGACGGAAGACGACGACACATGTCCGATTCAGCTGACTTTACTGTTTTGCTTCAAGAAGAAATCAAGCAAACAAAGAAATTGGGAAGGGGTTTAAAGCGGCGTGTGCGTAAAAAATGGTGATCAGAGTGCGGACGATGATCTGGGTCTTCTTATAAGAGTGAGTGTGTGCTCAATTTTGTGTCCAAGAGAAAAGATTTAGTGTGTGGGTGCTTAAGGAAAAAAAAATGGAGGCCATGGATGTCCTCTGCTTCTTTTTCCTTCTTCTGAAAATAATGGAAAGTCCCTTTCTCCGTTTCTCTCTCTCGTGTATATATATATTCTCAATAAAAGAAAATAAAGTGGTCCCTCCTAGTTGTTGTGATCCCTTCCTGGAAGTTTCCTCAATGCATATATTTCCTTTGTGGCCAAGAAAAGAGAGGGGGGAGGGTCACGTGGGTTGGGGTGGTTAGGTGAGAGGTGAGGTGTTGTTTTTTAATTGGAGGGGTAAGGGTTAGGTGTCTATTTTTTGATTGGGTGAGTTGTTGGAATCTTTAAGATAAGACAAAATTAGTTAGGGTTTGTTATTTGGATAAAAACAAAAAGGAATTAATAAATAAATAAAAGATTAGGTGGTTATTCATTTGTTTTTCTTGAAGAAAATTATAAGATGGGGTCAAAGTGCGTGATAACTGAGTAAGAATTATTCTCGACAGGACAAAATTACGTGTTTACATCATTCCCCCTTTGAATGTAAACATCGAGTGTTTTCATACAAAGAAGTAGACAACGAGACAGAATTTTGTCCCGATCATTATTCGAGGAAAGAAACAAAAAGAAGAAGGCAACCGAGTCTTGACGAACATCCTACTACCCGAGTTATAAGGGAATCAAGTGATCGGTATCTTACAAGATCGGAAGGAGGTGGACTATACCGAGCTGGAGAGCCGAGTGAGATTCTATTGAGATTTCGGTTCGCGGCTCTGTCATTACATCAAAAATAAAAATTACAAGTTAAAACATAAATGAAATTACAAAGTCCTATCTATGCAACTTTCCTTAACTCTTGACTTGAGTTTTATCACCCTATCCTTCAGGCGGGCTTCTAACTTGCAATTTCTTTTAACTTGTTGCTTGATTTTCCATAGCTTCACTTCGTTGCTCGACTTTCATTTATTCGCCCTGCTCTTCAGGCGGGCTTCTGACTTGCCACTTTTGTCCTTCAATTTCATCACCCTGTTCTTCAAGCGGATTCCTACCTTGCAGTTTCTTCGATTTCCCATTTCATTACCCTGTTCTTCAGGTGGGCTCCTGACTTACAGATTCATCACCCTGTTCTTCAGGCGGGCTCCTGAAATAAAAAATAAAACTAGAAATAAAATTATTCCCAACAAAGATTAAGATAATGAGAGACTTCATTTTTCTTAAAGCAATGTCCCATTTTTCAGGAGAGTCCTGAACATAAAGTAAATCCCATTTTTCAGGAGGATCCTGAACAGAAAGTAAAGTATCATTTTTCAGGAGGGTCCTGAACAGAAAGTAAAGTCTCATTTTTCAAGACGGTCTTGAACAGAAAGTAAAATCCCATTTTTTCAGGAGGGTCCTGAACAGAAAGTAAAGTCTTATTTTTCAGGACGGTCTTGAACAGAAAGTAAAATCCCATTTTTTCAGGAGTCCTGAACAGAAAGTAAAGTCCCATTTTTTAGGAGGGAACAGAAAGTAAAGTCCCATTTTTCAGGATGGTCCTGAACAGAAAGTAAAATCCCATTTTTCAGGAGGGTCCTGAATAGAAAGTAAAATATCATTTTTTAAGAGGGTAAAATCCCATTTTTCAGGAGGGTCCTGAACTGAAAGTGAAATCCCATTTTTCAGGAGGGTCCTGAACATGAAGTAAAATTCCATTTTTCAGGAAGGTCCTGAATAGAAAGTAAAGTCCTATTTTTCAGGAGGGTCCTAAACAGAAAGTAAAATCCCATTTTTCAGGAGGATCCTGAACTGAAAGTGAAATCTCATTTTTCAGGAGGGTCCTGAACAGAAAGTAAAGTCTCATTTTTCAGGAGGGTCCTGAACAGAAAGTAAAATCCCATTTTTCAGGAGGGTCCTGAACTGAAAGTGAAATCTCATTTTTCAGGAGGGTCCTGAATATGTAGTAAAATCTCATTTTTTAGGAGGGTCCTGAATAGAAAGTGAAATCCCATTTTTCAGGAGGGTCCTGAATATGTAGTAAAATCTCATTTTTCAGGAGGGTCCTGACAGAAAGTAAAGTCTAATTTTTCAGGAGGGTCCTGAACAGAAAGTAAAGTCCCATTTTTTAGGAGGGTCCTGAATAAAAAGTAAAATTTCATTTTCCAGGAGGGTCCTAAACAGAAAGTAAGATCTCATTTTCCATGACGGTCCTGAACAAAAATTAAATTCCATAGATGTGTTTTTCCAATGGTAACTGAATTAAGTGAAGCGAATTTGCCCCTGTTTCAACAAAGAAAATTTGTCAGTTAGAAACTTAATGGTGGTTTGCAGCACTTGGCTTCTCAGGCTTTCGCTCCAACAGTTGTTCGTTTCATCTTTGTTTCAGATTGCTGACGCTTGCCCTCTGTCTTGTCGCATTATTGACCCAAACCAGATCAGGGGAAAAGACTTTGACTCAAATACCGAGTTTCTCTTTAAGCATGTCTCTGAGATGCCCTTTTGAAAGTTGAATATTTCACGCATCCAAGAACCTGTCGGTTGATGAACTCTCTTTGCTATGTTTTGAATTATGATCCTGTTTCTTTCATGTGCTGGTCCTTGGCTTTTCCTCCTATAATTGGAAAATCTGGTAGCAAGTTTTGAAAACCTTTCTCGCTTATTTTGACACTGAAGAGACTTGACTTAAAATTTAAAGAAATGATGGTGACTTTTATTTTGATAAATGACATAAAAAGACAAAATATGAATATGTAAATGAAAGAAAATGGCAATGTCCCTTATTCAAAAAGAAAACTTATCTGAATACGGCAACCAACTCCAATGAGTATGACATGCATTTTGGATTAAACCCAGAATGCAAGCTTCATATTCCGCCATGTTATTGGTACAATAAAATCAAAGTTGTGCTGCTACCGAAAAATGTTGCCCTGCCTCAAAGATAAGAACTGCACCTATTCTGAATCCTTTCATGTTGACAGCTCCATCGAAGAATAACTTCCAACCTAGATCAACATCTATAACGACTTCATCGACACATAACACTTCTTCATCAGGAAAATATGTCTTTAATGACTCGTACTCTTTATCAACGGGATTCTCAGCAAGATGATCTGTTAAGGCTGGAGCTTTCATGGCGGTTCGAGTCACATATACAATGTCGAACTCGGTAAGCAATATTTGCCACTTTGCCAAACGACCAGTCGGCAAAGGCTTTTGAAAGATATACTTCAAAGGATCCATGCGGGAGATGAGATAAGTAGTGTAGGACGAAAGATAATGCTTCAACTTCTGTGCTACCCAAGTTAGGGCACAACACGTCCTTTCAAGAAGAGTGTACCTGGCCTTATATGCAGTGAACTTTTTGCTAAGATAATAAATAGCCTGCTCCTTTTTGCCCGTGACATCATGTTAACCTAGGACACAAGTAAAAAAATTATTCATGACCGATAAATATAAGATCAAAGGCCTACCAGGCTCCGGTGGTACCATCACGGGCGGATTCGACAGATATCTTTTGATTTTGTCAAATGCTTCCTGACATTCTTCAGTCCACTCTACCGCAACACTCTTTTTCAACAACTTGAAAATGGGCTCACACGTGGTTGTGAGTTGAGCAATAAACCTGTTGATGTAGTTCAGTCTACCAAGCAAACTCATCACCTCTGTCCTATTCTTGGACGGGGGCAAATCCTGAATGACTTTAATTTTTGAGGGATCCAATTCAATTCCCCGACGGCTAACTACAAACCCCAATAGCTTTCCAGATGAAACTCCAAATACACATTTTGCCGGGTTGAGCTTAAGATTATACTTGCGAAGCCTTTCAAAGAACTTTCTTAAATCTTTAACATGGTCAGCCTGACTTTTTGACTTAATAATCACATCATCTACATAGTCCTCAATCTCCTTATGCATCATATCATGAAACATAGCAGTCATGGCTCTCATGTATGTTGCACCAGCATTCTTCAAACCAAACGGCATCACTCGATAGCAATAAGTCCCTCATGGTGTGATAAAAGATGTATTTTCTGCGTCTTCATCATCCATAATGATCTGGTGGTATCCGGCATAGCAATCCATAAAAGAGGCAACATCGTGTTTAGCACAATTGTCCAGAAAAATATGAATGTTGGGCAACAGAAAATCATCCTTCGAACTTGCTCTGTTCAAATCACGGTAATCAACACGTACTTAAATTTTGCCATCTTTCTTTAGGATAGGAACAACATTGGATTACCACGTAGGATAACGAGTCACTCAAATGACTTTGGCTTCAAGTTGTTTCACAGGGGGGAATGCAGAATCTGTTGGCAATTTATGGGCCACTAATGTGGTGCTTAGATCAGGCATATCATCATAAGATCATGCAAAAACATCCTTATAATCAATTAATGCTTGAATCATTCTATCTTTTAACTGTGGCAAAGCATGTATACTGATTTTAGTTTCCCTAATATCTTCTTGATTCCCTAAATTAATTGGCTCAGTTTCTTTCAAATTAGGATTCGGCTTATCTTCAAACTGTTCCAACTCTTTGCTTATTTCTTCTACTGCCTTTTCTTCATCATATTCCCCTTCTTGCTTCATTATATCTTGATTAGTTTGGATTTTAAGATCATGCTGAAAATTCCACATGCATGTCATGTCATTAGAATCAGCATAAAGAGAACTATATAAAGAAAAGACAAAAACAAAATATATTAGACACAAAATAAGAGGGACATTACATTTCATTTAAAAGGGAAAGATAAGAGGGTTTAAACACAAACAATAGATTATAAACAAGCTAAATTCCAAATTACAACCCTGGAATAACTCAGATAAATAGAAAGAAAACCAAAATGAACTACCAAAACTCCCTCCTAATGGGGAGAGGAGTGACTTCCCAATTGTTGAGACGGAAAACTAGGCCTATGAACCGTACACCTGCCTTACTAGTACCTTCTCCTGCTTCAACCATATCAACTTTAATAGAAAGGTTCTGGAAGTCATCAACCAATTTAGCTTCAAATTTTACATGCTTCGTGACACCGCTCTTAACAAATGATTCACTGAGTAGTGGCATTGGGCAAGGGAGTGACCATGTTTCCTTTTTCCTTCCCTTGGCTTTCTTAAGATCTTCAGCCGTAGGCTCAAATCCCAGACCAAAAGTGCCCATGTTCTCACTAGGACATATGGGACAAACTATACCATGCAGAGACACTCCCAAAACCCCTTCCTGGCTCGAATCCATATTTCAAAAGTTTACTCACCATCATGATAGAAGCAGAAGACAATTGTGGTCCCGGTATAACCTGCCCTTCAAAGATACGATCCATTGGCACTGTATAAAAAATTTGATAAACAAATGTCTCCTCTATATTATTTGTTTCAATAAGAGACAAGGGAGAATCTTTGTAGGTGGACAAATCTCCTTCACCGTGAATAACCACTTCTTGCCTGTCATGCTCAAACTTAATCATCTGGTGCAATGTTGATGCAACCGTCTTCGCATTGTGGATCCACGATCTTTCCAACAACAGATTGTGAAAGGATTCAATATTCAATACTTAAAACTCTATGGCGAATTCGACAGGCCCTATAATTAGCATTAGTTCTATTTTGCCAATGGAATTTGACTTTGCACCATCGAAAACCCTGACACATACATTGTTGGGCTTGATCCTCTCAGCACCAATATTCAACTTTTGTAAAGTAAAAATAGGGAAGATATTTGCACCTAAACCTTCGTCAATCATGACATGAGTGATGTAGAAACCTTTGTATTTCACTGTAATGTAAAGATCCCGGTTATGCCCCGTACCTTTAATAGGAAATTCATCGTCAGAGAAGCTGATCCGATTGAGCTCAAAGATTTTTCCAACCATTTTTTCAAGCTGATTTACTATAATCTCCCTAGGAACATATGCTTCATTTAATACCTTCAATATAATATCACGATGTTCCTTGGAATGCAACAACAAAGATAAGAGAGAAATTTGAGCCGTGGTTTTCTTCAACTGATCTATTATTGAATACTCTGGCAACTTCATCTTTTTTAAAAATTCTTCGGCTTCTTCTTTGGTGATAGGATTTTTGATAGATGAAGGTCCATTCACAATTGGCTTGGACTTCCTTAAACTTTCAGGCACAAAGCAACATCCCGACCGAGTTAAACCCCCTATTTCATCTACATTTTTCACTACTTCCTTCCCCTGATAGGTTATCACAGTCCACTCATAGTTCCAGGGAACCCTTTTCGTATCAACTATCGAAGGTTGGGTCACCGGTTTGAGGATAATAGGCGCTACCAGTGCTCCTTTCACCGTTAAGATGGGCTTACCTGGAGCTCCTACCACCGTCAACTTAGGTTTATCCTGACTTAAATCAATATATCTTCTGGCACCTTGAACTGTGATCAGGGGTTTTTTTGTGCATTCTTGGGCTTTATCTTCTCTCATCCCTTCCTGGATCAATGACATTGCTTTCAAAGACTCTGCTACATTCACCAATTTTTCCTCATTGGTCTGTATCTTGACAATAGGCTTATAACACCTTGACGACTCTTTCCCATCATATATCAATTCTAACATATTGGTTTCAGCATGGGTTGGTAACGGATTCTGGTTAATGTTTGAAACCTTCGGGGCCTGAAACAGTATCTGATTTGTGTCAATTAAATCTTGGACAACTCTTTTTAAATGCCAATATTTCTCGATATCGTGGCCTGGCATGTCAGAACAGTATACACACCTTAAAGAATAATCGAGATTCCTCGAAGGTGGATTTGTAAGCCTTTCTTGAATTGGGCTTAAGACCTTCATCTTTCTCAACCTATCAAACAAGCTAGCATATGACTCCCCAAGAGGTGTGAACTAATTTTTAACCACCTTCTCTTTATTGTACTCGGGTCTAGGTTAGAAACCAGGTCTGGAGGGGTTTTGGTAATTTGGTAGAGCTGATGGGCGATTTTGTGGAGCTTGCACGCCATTGCGGGTAAAAAAGGGTTTGGTCATATGGCTATGCACTATGTATTGGGTACGAGGGTAGCGAATGGAATATAATGGGTTTTGTGGAGGGTAGTAATGATGGGGAGGAATATATGGAGTTAGGGTGTAGACTTGGGCTTGGGCTTGGGGATAGGGGCGAGGCGGTCTTTTAGGATAGTAATGGGTTCCAGCTACGACGGTCGCCACATCCTCTTTCCTCTTTTTACCTCCAAATGCGCCAGATTCACCTTGAATCGCTTGTGTGGTGACTTTCAATGCGGCAAAACTCACTATTCAGCCGGTCTTGATTCCGTTCTCTATCATCTCTCCCATTTTGAGGACTTTAATAAAAGACTTTCCCATTGTCGGAAGTAAATGTTGAAAATAGGTCTCATCCTGTGCTTGAATGGAGACCTCTACCAGTTTACTCTCCTTCATTGGAGGCTTTACCCTGGAGTCCTGTTCATGCCACCTTATCGCGTATTCGCTAAAGCCTTCAGTGCTTTTCTTCTTCATGTTGACCAAGGATTTTTCATCTGGAATTTGGTCAATGTTATACTGAAAATGTTGCACAAACTCAGAAGCTAAGTCATCTTAGCTACTCCACTTGTCGATATCTTGATCGACAAACCATTCTGAAGCCAGATTGGAAAGACTCTCACCAAAGAAAGCCATAAGCAACTCTTCCCTTCCCCCTGCAGCCCTCAATTGGTTGCAATAACATCTCAAGTGTGCCAAGGGATCACCATGCCCAGCATACTTCTCAAACTTAAGCATTTTAAAATCGAGGGGAAGGTTGACGTCTGGGAACATGCAAAGATCTTTGTAGGAAACACTCTTATAACCTTCGGTTCCCTACAGATTCCTCATGGCCTATTCCAAACTTTTCAATTTCTACGCTATGACCTCTTGTTCCTTTGTTGCGATAGGTTTCTCCGTATCAAATGGAAATGCAGGTGGATGAGTGTACCCATACGGTTCATTCATTCTTAAAGTAGGCTCCGGGGTATAATATTGGTTATCTGAAACCTTCAGTACTGGCTCACTGGCAGACCGAGGAAGCACCATTGTCGGACGCATAGCATATGTGGGAGCTTCAGGTGGTGGCGGAGCCACGAACACTGGTGTGATCGGTGATGCCGGTTGAACAACGGGCCTCGATTAGGGAGCTTCCAGGGGCACACCAAGCTACCAGGATAATATTGTTGTGTAGTGAATCCTAGTGCGTGCTTCGGTGACTCAATAGGGGCATAGAATTGAGCCTAAGAAAGCAGTGGGCAGTTAGAGATATTCCCCAGACCTTCAGGGAGCGGAGGAAGAGGCATTCCGCTAGCCCACGCCCGGTGCAAATCTATCAATTGTTGTCTGAGCCTTACTACCTCATCATTGTGTTTTGAACTTTCTTACCTGGGATCCTGGTTTGGGTCAATGAGCGAATTTTCAATCTTCCTGCTAGCCATGACGAGCTTTGCTTTTGATCTAGTGAAGTACGGGTGACTAGCCAGAGTGATGCAAACCTACCACTGTTATCTAAAAGAACATGCTCATCAAAGACAACACCCGTTAGGATTAGGGCACACAACAAGCATGGGAATCACATTGGTAAAATTGTCCTAGATTCATGTTCATTTTTACCAGCCTTTGAGGGTAGCGAGGTCATTTTAACATCATCCCGATTTTCATCTACACTCGTTTGCTTCTTTCCTCCAACTACACCTCTTTTCTTTCACCCTCACTTCTCTTTTCTTTTGCATCAGTCTCTTTCCTTCCTTTTCTCGTCTCATCATCCTTTCTTTCTTTTCTTCTCTCGCTATCTACCTTCTTTTTATCATTCTTTATGTCTTTTGCTTTTCTTTAAAATAGGAAAAATAATGAAACAAAATGATTAGATCGAACCCAAAAGTAGGTTGCCTACGTATCTTTTTATACATGAATCAGATCTTGCGTAGTTCAGGATGTATATGCATAAACATCACATAATTGAAGGTTTTTTCTATTTTTTTCACAAAAAGTGAAAACAAACAAACAAAAGAAAGACGTAACATCATAACATTTTAATGAAAGAAACAACAAAAATATACAACGAAATTAAGACAACCTCGATACTAATCAACAAAGACTGAATGACATTCTAGACTAACATGACAACATACATAATGCTCCTAATAAGGACTCCAAAGTTAAAGCAAACTTAACACTGACTTAACAAAGACACAATACTACAAATGACAAAAAAGTAAAGGAATCAAACTAAACAAAAGATAGAAAATGCTCCTTCAAACTGGGGCTCTGCGTGATGACCCTGGCTGAGATGGACCTGCCTGTGAAGTTCTCTTTCTCTCATTCAAACTATGTAGCATATATTGTAAGGACCCTTCAATATTTGAGAAGATGCCTCTGGCACGTATTCCTTCCTCATGAGGAGTACAATTGGAAAGACTGTTCTGAACCCCCCACATTTTTGAGCAAACCTAATAACTGAACTCTTAGTGCCTTTAATTTGGCCCCGCCCCTTCATCCTGATGGTCGCCAACTACGCATTCATCTTGTATACTCCCTCTAAGCTGCACTGGTAATGGTATGCTGACATCCCAATGAATAGATTGTAACCATATTCCATATTTTTGAGTGTATTCGGGATTATCTAAACCTGCCCTGAGAGTATCCACGCTCTGCCATGTTGCATTACTCCAGAATTGCTCATACTTGATCTCACCCCTGGCTTGATCCCTAAAGTACTCCACATCCTGTGGAAAGTCCACTATTAGTGGAACATCTTGCACTCTACCCAATTGACGCATTACGCGAAGAGGAGCGTATGGTTGGGTACAATTAAGCCCCGACAAAACTAGATGGGGGTGTATGCTAAATCCAACCAAGATTACTTTCAGTCGGAACCATAGATAGGTCCACAAGACATTGCTATCTATTCTTAATTCACGAAACTCAACCCAAGCGTCGACTTCTATAGGCAATGAGAATTTAGCAAAATCCATTCTATGTTCTATGGTTTCCACTCGACTAGACAGACAACGGTCAATCACATCAAATTTAAGCAAAGAAGGGGTATGCAAATGCTCTATTATCCATAGTTGTAACACTAGGTTGCTCCCCTAAAAAAGTTGCATATCTCCTTTTATCTTGGTCAAAGCTTTGTAGATTTCTGCCAAGATCAGAGGCACGATAGTGACCTTGTCTCTCTTGTCCTTGTTAAATAAGGCTATTTCTACCGATTGCAACCGAGTATTAATACGCCTATCTTCCAAGGGGAATACCAAAGTGCCTAACAGAACAAAGGCGAAGACTTCAAGGCGACGTTTCTCCAAATTCTTCTTAGTTGGATAAAATTCATCCCAAAAACAATCAAAACCGTCTAGGAGGCCAAACCGAGCATACAAGAAATCGAAAGAGATCCAAGATTGGTTAAGGCAACCCAGATGGTCATTAAATTTCAACCCATAATAATGGAGAAACCTATTGGGAGAATGACAACGCGCTCAAATCATCATCTTTTTAATGTAGGGCAATTTAAATAAACTAGATATCTCCGTCAGGGTAGGTGTCATTTCACAACTTCCAAACCTAAAAACCAGACAATTTGGATCCCAAAAAGTCAATGCAGCCTCGATCAAGCTTGGATGAGGCATGATAGACAAGAGAGAAGTGAGAGTGCGTAGCTTCTTTGATAACTCATGCCTTTCAGAGTAGTTGAATGTGCCCCACCACTTGATTAACTTTTGGGGCACTTTAGAAACCATTAGGACTTTAGACCTTGGAGGCAAATCCATCCTGTAACAACACACAAGGCTTATGATTTAATAGTTGATAAAAGGGGAGAAGTTCCCAACCCTTGAAATTTTGACACAGACAGGTTATCATGAAGAAACAAACCACTTTACACTCAGATTAAAACAAATGGTACCACTAAGTGCGGTCAGCCTACTTGGCCAAGATTAACCGACGACTCTAGACCAGACTAAAAAGAGGGAGATCCCAAGCTAGGACTAAAATAGTGACCAAAATACAATTTATCAGACCCATCGAGGGTTGCCTACGTATCCCACCCCGAAGGACGAGAATCAGGTACGCGTAGTTCATCCAGCTTGGAAAATTAAGGATTAAATGAAAAACTAAACCCTGAATTGAGAGACACAACTAAAGACAGACGAATAAAATCTTTTTTTTGGGAAGGGGGGGTTTAATTAGAAACTAACACCAACAACTATGAAAGAAAAATCTTTTTGATATTTTCGTTATATAAAAATGTACATATCTCCTATAGAAAGGAAAAAGAATATTTTTGAATTTTTTGAATTGTGAATACTTACTAAAGAAATAAAATAAAAATATTTTTAACGTTTTTTTATTTTTAAAAAATTAGTGCAAAAGTAAAAAAACACATTTTTTTTGTGAAAAACAAAAGCCATAAAGAACCCTAAAAACTACCAAAAATTTTTTCTTTTTTTTTTCTTTCAATAATCTTGCCCACACACTTTGCTTCTAACTCAAGCTTTTTCCCTAAACCAGTCTGTCAAATGACCTCGTTACCCTCAAAGATGCAATATTTAGCACGTAGGGATGCTTTAGAGGTGAGTCTCCTACAAAGAGCCACGTGGATCCCGCTAGACTCAATATGATGCAAATAAGCATGACCTAAAGGCTGACCTACGTTGGGGTTTACTAACAAGGCTGTTCAGGGGAGCGTATGGTCAATAATGGCAGCGCTAGCTTTCCACCCACTCCATTCCAGCCAACGGCTCCCCCTCCTAAAAATAAGGATGAATCAACTATAGGTTGTGTACACAACGTGTATTACAGAACTTATTGCAGAAAGAATTAACTCGGGTTATGCACATGATGTCAGATATAAAGCGGTAACACATAAGATAAAAACTGTAAACAAAGAGCACGTAGGCACTCAACAATGATAAACAATAACACAAAGCAACACAAACAAAATGTCTATACACCTATAGTGTCAAACTAAGCCGATACAACTCCAAAATAAGCTCAAATTCTGAAAAATCCCCAGCAGAGTCGCCAGAGCTGTCACACCCCTTTTTTAACATCCAAAAGATTAGATTTTAAGTTTCGAAAGGGTTTTTATTGAGTGACAAAAGATTAAAAATTTGTTTCGAAAAAGGACTATTTACATTTTTTATTCAGAGCTGCCACTTGACATAATCCGATGTGCCAAGTCACCTTTGAAAGATCCTTTTCAAAATGATTTTGACTCTTTAAAACTGATTTGCAAACAGAGATTCCGACTAAGGAATTTTGTTGACCGAGGGGAAGGTGTTAGGCATCCCTCGGTCCCGTGGTTTGACCACGGTCGCTTGGTAGAGTGTATCGACAATTTTGGCACTACGAATGTATAAATCACACAAAACAAGCAAAACAAGCAATCAAGCAAACAAGATGAAACAATCCAAAATTTAGTGTCCAGTCCAATTATACAGTCCCGAAAAATAAAAAATGCGAAAATATAAACCTATTCTATTCTATTCTAAACTAATCCTAAACTACTCCTGAACTGAACTCCACCCGATGTTCCGGTCCTTGACCATGCGCCGTCTTCAAGTACATGATACTTCGGGGCATTCCCCGGTGAATAAATACAATCTCTTCGGGGCATTTCCCGATAAATGAATACAATTTCAATTTCATAAGGTAAACTAGAAAAGCATTCAACACATTTAACATTCCACGCATTCAGTCAAACAACGAAAAACATTTATTCCTAAATTGATGCCTACCCGAACCTATATTTGCCTATCCATTTCAACATTTCATAATTCTATCACGTTCCTAAGGTATTCATGCTTACTCTGGATTAAGCAAACAATAATGAACCCAAATTAATCTTAGTTCTATTTTTATAACTATTTGATTCCACCCAAATTCCTTTATGCGAAAATAAATTCAAATCATCTTCGACCAAACCATTAATCAATTTCAATATAAAAGTCAATGAATCAAACCACACCAATTACGAGGATTCACGCACATTCAAAACACCATGAAACCACATCGTCAACTATGGAAAACATAAGAAAAGGATAGAGTTAAGAATGGGACCTTAAGAGATTCTGATTCTGATTGATAATAACGAATGAAAGAAGTAGAAACCCGAACTCACGAACGAAGAATACACCTGAACAACGGCTGATCCAACTCGGGGTCAAACACCCGCAACCCAGACCGATCCAAATTCCAAACCAGTCAGGAACGAACTGAATATCCGAAATAGAAATTGAATGAAAAACCTAGAATCAAACGCGAGACCCTCGAAATCCAAACCGAATAGAAAATCCATTGAGAAAAGGGGGCCAACAAGACCCAAATTGCTAAGAAAACACAAAAGAGCTAACCTACGACTGGAGCTCCGGCGACGAAAAATGAAGACATATGTCCGATTAAGCTGACTTTACTATTTTTCTTCAAGAAGAAATCAAGCAAACAAAGAAATTAGGAAGGGGTTTGAAGCAGCGTGTGCGTAAAAAATGGTGACCAGAGTGCGGACGATGATCTGGGTCTTCTTATGAGAGTGAGTGTGTGCTCAATTTCGTGTCCAAGAGAAAGGATTTAGTGCGTGGGTGCTTGAGGAAAAGAAATGGAGGTCATGGATGTCCTTTGCTTCTTTTTTTTTTTTTTCTGAAAATAATGAAAAGTCCCCCTCTCCGTTTCTCTCTCTCGTGTATATATATATTCTCAAGAAAAGAAAATAAAGTGGTCCCTCCTAGTTGTTGTGATCCCTTCCTGGAAGTTTCCTCAATGTATATATTTTCTTTATGGCCAAGAAAAGAGGGGGGGAGGGTCACGTGGGTTGGGGTGGTATTGAGTGGTTAGGTGAGAGGTGATATATTGTTTTTTAATTAGAGGGGTAAGGGTTAGGTGTCTATTTTTTGATTGGGTGGGTTGTTGGAATCTTTAATATAAGACAAAATTAGTTAGGGTTTGTTATTTGGATAAAAACAAAAAGGAATTAATAAATAAATAAAAGATGAGGTGGTTGTTCATTTGTTTTTCTTGAAGAAAATTATAAGATGGGGTCAAAGTGTGTGATAACGGAGTAAGAATTATTCTCGACGGGATAAAATTACGTGTCTACAACCTTGACCATGCAAGTAAAATGACGATCCTCTTATTCTTTTTTAAGCAGCCTATTTCAAGATTGCCGTTTTTTTCTTGAATATTGCTCTAGTAAATTAGAGTGGACAAGATAGAAGATGTTCTTAGTTTATTATGTATATTTTCTGGTCCTTTTCAGATTAATTTAATAGGTTTGCTACCCTCTGTTGGGTTCAATATGTATGAAAAGGGTGTGAATGAAAAATAGAGAGAAAATGGTGGAAGGAAGGAGACACCAATTTAGAAGGTGTACTCCCAAATTGGAAAGTTCACTAATTCTCCCACATTGGTAGGAGAAGGGAACTATGGAGTGTTTTTACTAGAAAGCACTTACTCCACATGCTAAGTGAGGCAAGAAATAAGAGATGGCTCACGCCATCATCGTCGCTCACTCAGATCGATGAGATCTATCTTTTTGGACAAAATTTATTTGAATTCCGAAAAATACCAAAGGGAAAAATGATGAATAATGCAGTAAATATTTTCTGTGTTTAATAATTCATTTATATGCACTTTAGTAGTGTTTCAAAACATGCATGCAGAAGCTGTTTCGAACTGAAAAAATACTTCAGAAGGATGCACTGTTTCAAACTGGGGCTTCTGAAGGATGCAATCCTTCATCGAAATGACACACTACTTCAAGAAATGATATGCCTGTTCGGAACAGACATATTCCGTGGACAAATAGACATAATTTTCCAGAAAAGGTGCAACCTTTGAAGTGAACCATTGCCTCTTTTCAGAAGAGGCATGTTATGGCTATATAAACCTGCTTTCATTCATAGGTTTAGGTACAAAATTTTCAGAATACAAAACTCTTCTTCTCTTCAAAACATTTTGTGTGATCATTCAAACCATTAAGTGCGTTCGTGGAATTCAATTATTTAAGGTACCGCTATAATTGGATTGAAAATCATTTTATCTTGGGAGGAAAATTTCATAATCTTGGGTACAGTGAAGAGAATTATTCTTTAAGGACACTCCGTGAACTCAGGGGACTTGGTCTAAAATTTCTATTTCATCTATTTTCTGATATATAATACACTTCTTGGATAGATTAGTAATAATCTTGTGTAGAAGGTGTTAAAGAACTTCAAAACTATTCTTGTTCATACGTGAACTTGTTATGAAGTTGTTGTTGTATTAATACAGATTCTAGTACCCGTAGAAGGAAAATAACAGCCTCGACTCAAAAGTCTTAATCGTAATAACTTTTTTTCTTTTTGCATAAAATATACAGTCAGACCGTTTCTTCAATGCACTGAAAGGTCATGGCGCACTTTGTCGGCTTGTAATTCTACCATATGAGAGTCACGATTATGCGGTGTGGGAGAGTATAATGCATGTACTCTGGGAGACGGATCAGTGGCTCCAAAAGTATTGTGTCAATTCTTTAGATGTCAAGGTAGATGTTAGTTCGTGCAAGGACAATGCAGATGGAACAATAGATTCACAAAGCAAAGTTGTTGGTGCTGTTGGAGGTGTTCAAGAGTTTGCCAATTTAGATGATGACAAATCTTTGTTGTGGTAAATTCCTATTTCATGAAAAAATTATCCTATGTCCTAAAATTTTTCATATCAAGAACTTATTTTTCTGTCATGGTAATTTAATCAAGTTGATTGATTGTTTGCTTGAATAAAGTTTGTTGTCTGGATTTCGTTCAGTTGCGTACTTAGTGAACTCATTGCACAATCATGCATTTATAATTAATTTTGAAAGAATTTATATAACTCTGATGATTGGTCTCCAAGGCCACAGGTGGATATTTTGAAAGAATAATTCTCAAAGTTAGCATCTACGAGGGTCATATTTAGTAATTTCAGCTGTTTGACACTAAAACAGAGAACATCTTATTGGTTAAGGGTCTCTTCTTTTATTTCCTTAATGAAACTACTTAGGATTGGATGAAATTGTCTAAGGTTGTAGTAGAGTGCTTATGAAGAGAACCTTGGGATGTAATTTAGTCTACATTATGGTCATGAATTGACTTTCGAACACGCTACATCATCTATAGGGATAAGTTAATCAGTGGCAACAATCTTCATGACGACAAAGCAAATTATATCTTTATTTTAAAAGCTATGAAATTACATTTGTTTTCTCAAACAAATATGATCTCTCTATTTGTTTTTGCATCTTATATTATCAATTATCTAACCTTACTGTGATTAAATTATCTCACAAATTTTATACTTGGCTGTTGGGATAATATCTGGTGCACTTCTGTACATTAAGGATGATTTTCCTGAAGTCAGTCAAAGCAGTTTCCTACAGGTACATGAATAACCAATTTCATTCCGATTTATCATAAAATCTGAACGTAACCATTAAATAAAAAGTAATTGTAACAACAACTCTATAAAGCCGGTTCATCTTTATCATATGACTTGTTGGAATGATAGAAAATTAATAAATGGGATCGGGGTGGGTGCAGTTGGAGCTCAAGTATTACTCTACTGATGATAACAGATTGTTATCTTAGTATCTGAGAAAAAGATGTTAATTTGAGCCGCAGTGTTTAGAAAATAATCTTCCAAATGTAAGATGATCTTGAGAAAGGTCATAGGTTATCTTGGTAGGTTGAAAATATGGTAAGTTAAGAAAGAATGTGGTACTTTAATGGAGGAGATGGGTGTCAATGGTATCAATATTTCACAAAAATG
>NC_061115.1:213521621-213540162 GCF_002878395.1 Capsicum annuum | reverse complement strand
TATAAGTTGGACACTTCTACTTACATGTTTGTTATCTAGACCTTTGAACTCATTAAAAAATAATATTTTAAACACTTTTTTGGTGAGTGTAACACACTCTCCCCACGTCAGCAGCCACGTCAGTTGTCACGTCATTTTCAAGTATTGCATGCAGTTTCAAGTCATTTTTTAAATACTACATAATAAATTAAATGTTAAAATTAATTTAATAAATAAGAAAAATTTATAAATTGTAGAAAAATTTGAATAATCATGTTTTTATTTTTGCTCACCAATTAAACATCAAATTCATTTAGAATAATTAAAATTCTTCTCCAACTAATTTAAATTTTTAACTATAAATTCATATATACAAACATAATGAATTTTTTATTTTTAAATTTGAATATCTTTAACAATTTCAAATTTAAATTTTCAACTATAAATTCTAATACACAAACACAATAAATTTAATTAAACATCAAATTTATTTCAAATAATTAAAATTTTCTTCAATTAATTTAAAATTTTAACTATAAATTCACATACACAAACATAATGAATTTTCAATTTTTATTTAAATATCTTCAACAATCTTAAAAGTTACAAAATTAATCGTAAACAAAATAAAAAATTTAAATTGAGAAAGTGAATAAAAAAAATTAAAACAAGAATAATTCTTTTTTTTTTGTTTTGACAATGAACAACAACAAATCAACCACAACAAAAATCCTCTTGAGGAATATACATAATTTTTTTTTTTTGACAATAAACAACAAATCAACCACGATAATTTTTTTTTTAAACAATGAACAACAACAACAAAGGCATCTACAACAACAAATCAACCACAACAAAGGCATCTTACTGTTTTTTTTTTTTTTTTTTTTGGAGAATTTGGGATATATGATGATGAAAAAAAAGAAGATGAAGAAAGATCCTTGGAAATGTGGGGGTGGGGACGTTAATAATGATGGTCATGACAATCATGGCTGGACGGGGGGACGGGGGTGAAGGGTGGGGTGGGGGGTGGCTGGACGGAGAAGGGGGGGGGGGGGGGGGGGGGGGGGGGGGGGGGGGGGGGGGGGGGGGGTAGGGGGGGGGGTACTGGGACGGGGCTAGGTGGGGTGGGGGTGTTGGAATGGGGCTGGGTAGGGTGGCAGAGTGGCTGGATAGGGGGAGGGGGTTGGGGGTGGCCTGCTTTTTATTTTTTAGTTTTAAATTTATTATTTTTTAATTTTTTTAAAATACTTTTAAATTTTAAAGCTAAAAAAAATTGAGCGTCCTTTTTTTTATTTTTTTAATCATTTTAATATAAAATTGATAAAAATTTGATCTTCACTCACACCCCAGACATGTGACTACATTTACTTTATCCTAGTTAGTTATTTGAATGTCACATAGACTTAATCAACAATATATTTCTTTTTAATAAATTTAAGGATCCAAATGACAAACATGTAAGTAGAAGTGTCCAACTTATAAAACCAACACAGTATAGATCCACTAAACCATTTTGCCTTTCCCATATAAAACCTTGGTTTTTGTACTAGACAAGGGATTTTTGTTGCTTTCTTGCCAAGTTACACGTGGAATAAGACATCACGTGTTTGTGTAAATGATTTAGGGGACAGGGTGGATTTACCTAAGAATTTAGTTTATGAATATTTATTTATCTTATACTTCACCGTTCACTTTTACTTATTATATTTTAATTTAATATTTATTAAAAAAATAATTAAGAAATTTAATTATTTTATTATAATACTCCTATTAAATAATGATTATATTATATTTAAAATTAATTTAGAAAAAATAATTAATTCTAAAAATAAAATAAAAAAGAAAAAGTTATTTTCTCTTTACTCCTATTAAATAATGATTATATTATATTTAAAATTAATTTAGAAAAAATAATTAATTCTAAAAGTAAAATAGAAAAGAAAAAGTTATTTTCTCTTGATAATGATAAATAAAAGTAGAAATTGAATTAAAAAATTAGTGAGAAGTAAAAGCAGACAAAGAAAGTATATCACTTGACCTACCTTTATATTCCTCTTTGATGTTAGTTGTCTATAAAATTACCAGCACTTTAGATAAACCTTACATCGAAAAACATAGAAGAGATATTCGATATATGAGAAAGTAGGTCTTAAATTTTAATAATACGTCTAAATTTTTACAACCCTAAATCCAAATGAATAGTATCACTAGATGGGTTGAGTTGCGATAAATATGATATTAGAGTAATTTCATGTGTAGTCTTGCGAAAATAGAGAAAATTGCTAATCCCACTCACGTCGTAAACGAATGCCCTATCCGATTCATTTCAAATTCAGTCGAAGGTCTTTGAGCCTTGTTATGAACTAAAGTCCTAAAGAAAAGCAACCCCAATTCTTTCCCAACTCAGGTCAAAAGCCTTTTCGCCTTTTTGGGGCAGAGTCAAGTTCGTTACGATAAGCAAATTAGCCCCACATCCTGATCCCAAATCAGCTTTTGGACCTTTTACATCCCCCCTCCCAAGAAGAAGAACGTTCTTTCACAAATATTCAAGCAATTCATTCCTAGCTAAATGATGGAGCAAATCTCCGCAAGAATACTGAGTTTCCTACGGAGGATGTATGTGTAAGTGAATTCCACATCAACAAAATATGAGAATGAGATAGATATTTGATATATAGCAAAGTAATTTTTCAATTTTAGTGATGTATTTAAACTACATAAACACTTAAATTCAAAAGCAATAATATCACTAGCGAACTGGACTGCTATTCATTTGCGTCTGTTACTTGAAATTTTTTATTTTTGTGCCTCCAATGTAATTAATGAGAATTGTAATAAAAAGGGGGCAATGTTTCAACGTAAGTACATTTTATGTTGCATCACTCATGCATGTACCTCTTTTTTCTCTTGCCACGTATCACTTATTTTCTTTCCCAAGTCGATATTTTTGCTTTCGCTTCATCGATCATCGCTTACGTGGAGGCTTTTCTTTGACGTGGATGTTTTTCTATTGATATTTTTTTTTTAATTTTTTATTTATTATTCGATATTCATCTTGAAATCCTGATTAATTTGAATTACGCACTGTAGGGCTTATTTTGAGGGTGACGCTTTCAACAAGATTTTCTCCATACTCAGAGTTTGAATCCGAGACATCTGAATGAGGATGGAATGATCCCATTACTACACCACAATCCATGTTGGTCTATTGATATATTTTTATATCCCATAGCTTCAGCAAATCCTTTAAACTCATTCATGAGATAGATGAATGGTTCTCTTTATATAGTCATCCTTCATAAAATAATAACGTTTTTATGTTTAATAGACTTAATTAAGCTATTAGATGAGGTGATCATAAGTTCATTTGAGTTTATAGATTTAACTTTGTTTATGTGTATATATGTTTGAAAATTCACTAAATATATACAAATTATTGATTTTTAATCCAATAAATTTGATGGAGATGGTGCATGGATTACGAATATAAATCCATATAAATAGTGACGGACCCAAAATTTAAGGATTGCGAATGCTTATTATAAAAAAAAAAAATCACCTCAATCAGGTTCAAATCCGAGGCACACCTACTAATGAAGAGCCTTAACCTGTTTCCGTGGGTGCTTTTAATTAATTTATATTTATTTTTGTATATTTTTCATATAATTATACTTATTTTGCATCGAGTTTAATGGGTGCCGAAGCACCTAAAAAATATGCGTAGATCCGTCCTGAGTATAAATCTCGCGCTCTCTCTCTCTGTTTATGTTTTTCATATGCTTGCTTTTTACATTTTGAATCTCCTTCATAAAAAATTCTGACTCCGAGATATAGATAATTAAAAAAAAAAAAAAAACTTAGCAAAAATTGTTTTCTAATTGTAATAGCTCCTATGTACGTTAAATAATATAACTGAGACATTCTTATTAAAAGGGAAAAGACTCAAATATGTCATTAAATTATCAGAAATTGAATTAGCAGAAATGACTCATTTATGCCATTAGGTAAAAGTTTGGCTCATTCATGCCATCGCATTGCAAAATCAGTTCATCAATGCCATTACTTTTTAATGGTGGATTTTCAAAAACAGCTTGCCACATGACCTTTTTTTAAAGATCCACGCCATTAATTAAAATAAGAAAAAAAGCTCAAATATACCATTAAACTATTAAAAATGGCTCATTTATGCTATTGGTTAAAAGTTTGGCTCATTCATGCCATCGCCATTGCAAAACCAGTTCATCATGCCATTACTTTTTAATGATGAATTTTTAAAAATAGCTTTGTCACGTGAACTTTTATTAGAGGTCCATGTCATTTATTAAAATAAATCAATATTAATTTCAACATATCTTAGACCCATTAAAAAGAACCTATTCATTTAACATAACCCGATCCACACCCATTAAAATATTTTTTTCTGCAACAACTATTTTTCTAATAAGAAAAAATAGTGATTAATGTATATCCTTTGGCTGTTTCTTATTGATTCTAACTCATTATTAATGTTAAGCTTAACAAAAACCTCAAAAGTTCTATCCTACGGTAACTGATTAGTTGCAATTCCAGTGACTCCAATATATACTCCAAAGTTGCAAAAAAAAGAAGCCAATGAACGATTAGGACAAGCAAGAAAAATGAGGCGTACCAATAGAACTTCTTCATTCGCTCATCACGAATTACAGGAGCATACATTTTTTAAATATTATTTCCAAATAACGGCTTAAAAGAAGTCTGCTATCCCAATCACCTCGTCATGTACATGGGATAACTTATCCTATCACTATGATATAAATGGTGGGATAAATAATCTTGATGCTAACTAATTTCAGATATTTTAAAATTAATATTGATTTATTTTAATTAATGACGTGAACCTCTAATAAAAGGCCACGTGACAAAACTATTTTTTAAAAATTCATCGTTAAAAAGTAATTGCATGATGAGCTGTTTTGTAACAAAGATGACATGAATGAGCCAAATTTTTAACTGATAACATATAAATGAGCCATTTATAATAGTTCAATGGCATATTTGAGCTTCTTTTCTTATTTTAATTAATGACGTGGACCTCTAATAAAAAGCCACATGGTAAATTATTTTTGAAAATCCACCGCTAAAAAGTATGGCATGGATAAACTGTTTTTGCAACAACGATGGCATGAATGAGCCAAACTTTTAACTGATGGCATAAATGAGTTATTTCTGATAATTCAATGGTATATATATATATATATATATATATATATATATATATATATATATATAGTCAAACTTCTCTATAGTGATAGTGTTTGTCCAAAAATTATATAGCTTCTATAGGAAGGTGTTGTTATATAAGTATACTGACGTATGACGTACAAATATTATTTTAGTTGTTAGAGAAAATACATATATACCCCCCTGAACTTGTCCGAGTTTTTCAAAAAGACACCTAAACTATACCTCCGACCTATTACCCCACGAATCTTATTAAAATCATTATAAATACACCATTTTAACTTAAATTTTGCCTCTGCATGTAGACACGCACACCAAGTGCGTAAATGGTTAAAATTTGACTTAAATTACCAATTAAAACCTGCCACATATAAATTATTTATCAAAAAAAATTAAAATCCCTTCTCCATAGATGTCTTCCTCATCTTTCTCCAATGAAAAAAACTTCATTGATTTAGATTCAAGAAACCGATTCGACAGTAAAATGTGGCCTTCCATTCCCGCAACATACACACTGAGGTGGGGATGAACAATCATTAGAAGGAGAAACAATGTGAGAGAGACACCCTTGAACTTGTCTGAGGTAAAATTTAAATTGAACCATAGGACAACACCGGAAAGTGATTTGACAAAACCCCTCAAATAAGCAGCTTATAGCCTTGAAGTTCACTTACAATTGCTATCATTGTTAATTAACAATAGAAACTGAAACAGTTGAAGAAATCTTGCTTTTTTTCAATTTCTTGATTTCCCCAATTTCTTCCAATTATTTTTTAGAAAATGAAGTGATACTAAAGAAAAAAGGGAAGAGAAAGGAGGTTCCCGTTATGGGGAAGACTGAAGCATGGGATGGAGGAGATTGGAAGTGGATTGTATGGACTTTGTTATTAGGAAAAAGACTCAAATATGCCACTGAACTATCAGAAATGACTCATTTATGTCATCCATTTAAAGTTAGGCTCATTCATGTCATCCCCGTAACAAAACTGACCCATCCATGTCATTACTTTTAACAGTCGATTTTTAGAAAATAATTTTGCCATGTGGCAGCATATTAGAGGTCCACGTCATTTAAAAAAATATTTTTTTTTTCTTTTATTCATTAAAAAGAATCCACCCAACTTTTTTATCCATTAAAAATTAGTTTGATTTATGACGATTAGGTTAATAGTAGAGTCAAAATTTTCATTAAAAGATTTTAAAATAACATAAAAATATATATGAAGAAATCAATGAACATATATATATATATATATATATATATATATATATATATTAATTTATTTTATACTCCCACACAAATATATACTCCCATGTTATATAACTTATAAAAAATATAGTGGATTTACTTTGTTTTTATATATGTCAACTGACGTTAGACTATATTATATAAATTTCATGTCATCTTCATTTTATTCTTTCTTCTTAGATATTTTATTTCATTAAAGAGAAAAGAACAATAAAATTTTGGAATTAATCAATTTATTGAATTGAGTATGAGGGTGTTGGATAGGATTAAAATCTGGTCAAACTAGATTTTAATCATTTTTTTTTAGCTTTTTTAGGTGTTTGGTAAAATTAAAAAGAGTTTAAAAAAGGCTAAAAGTGGATTAAAAAAAGCAAGAATTGAGAAGCTAGATACCCCCAACTTTTTACTTTTTAGATTAATTTTTTTTTAGCTTTGACCAAAACATTTACCTTTTTATCTCTTATATTTTCTTCTAATTCCAACAATACCCTACACTTTGTAGCCCTTATTGATTTTTCTTTCTTTTTCTTTTTGCTGTTTTTTTCATCTTTTTCCTCCAGTTTTCTCTTTATCTTTCTCCTTTATTTTCAGAGAATCCATCATTGCATAAGAAAACACTCAAAAATTTTATTGTCAAATCGAACTTGTGGTAAGTTCTTCTCTATCCATTCATATAGAATTTCTGCATGTTATTTAAATTTTAAAAATTGATTCTTTTTAATAGTTTGTTTCATTCCTAAAGATTTTTTGTTGTTTACAAGCTTGCAATATTACAATATAATACTATATTTATATAAAAAATATTTTAAAATTTTTATTTTTTAATATTTAAAAATAAAAAAGTAACTTATATTTATAAATTGACCTGGCATAAGCACTTTACGTTGAAAGTGTATTTATAACTTATATTTAGAAATTATTTTTGAAGTATTAGAATTAAAAATCATAAATAATTCACGTTATTATGTGTTAACAACTTTAAGGATATTTAAGTCATTTTGACAACAAAAAAGTGATTGACAACACTTGTTTACCAAACACATTAACAATTTTTTTTCAGTTTCAGCACTTCTTTCCAAACACTTATCTACTTAATTTAAAAGCACTTATTTTAAGTTTTTAATCACTTAAGCTAAAAAGCAATTTTTTTAATCCTATCCAAACGGGCTCTATATAATGAAGTGATAAATACTATACATATATAATACTTGTGAGTTGTAACTTGCATGCTTGGCTTATATATTATTTTTATTCAATTTCTAATTAGGATTGGACCACTTAAAATTAATTATATAAGGATATAAAATTATGACGTCTCACAAATTTTTATGTAACTATATCAATAAATCAAATTGTAGTTTAAGAAAAATATAATTGTAATTTAGACAAATATTCTACCTCTAATGATTAATGTTGATTGTCAAATAATTATCTTAATATATGATTGTGTCAAAACATTAAACGACATATTAAAAAAGATGAAAGGGAGCAGTATAATGAGTGTTTGAGAGAACAATGTCCCACGTGAAAAGCAAAAAAGAAATGAAATTATTTATAAAATATCGGATATTTAAGGTCTCTTGAAAAAAAAATGTCAATTTGGTTCAAAGCGAATGATATCATACAATATTAAAAGTATTTTATAGTAATTAATTAGCACAATAATTGATATCAACGCCACTGTACTGAAATTTTTGCAGGATGGGTATGAGGATGATTGAGTGACGGCATGAGACGTATTGTCTTATTGTCTTTGCTTGTCTATGGATCAATTTACTATATTTGACCACAATTTTAAGCCGCATACAACCCAAAAAAAAAAGTCGATGAGCTTGGTAACTATAAATACTCAGATGATATGAGGCGATACACAAATAATCTCAAAATTAACTCATTAACAGTAATTAATCAAGTAAAACTTAGTTCAAAGGGAGATGATTATATCATTTATCCGTATTGTGAACAGAATCACACGTGAAAGCCAGAAAAGGAAAAAAAAATTATTGATATGGGTCAATATACAAATAATCTCAAATTTTAAAAGCATAGATCAAACTAGTTTTTAATGGATCAAAAAGTTGGGTGGATTCTTTTTAATGCATAAAAGAAAAATATTTGAAAAAAAATTATTTTTTTTTTAAAATGACGTGGACCTCTAATATGCCGCCACGCGGCAAAACTGTTTTCTAAAAATCGGCTGTTAAAAGTAATGGCATGGATGCGCCAGTTTTGTAACGGCGATGGCATGAATAAGCCCAACTTTTAACGAATGACATAAATGAGTCATTTCTGATAGTTCAGTGACATATTTGAACCTTTTCCCCTTTGTTATTTGATCAGCCATCATTGTAACGAAAGAGAAGAAGGAAGACAGGTGAGCAGGAAGCAGGTGAACACGTGCTTTTTAAAATTGAGGAATGCTGAAAATTTTGGTCAAAATGGTATATTATAACGGTTTTAGTAAGATTCGTGGGGTAATAGGTCGAAAGTATAGTTTAGGTGTCTTTTTGAAAAAATCAACCAACATCCGGGGGTATTTATGTATTTACTCTAGTTGTTATAAACAAAAGTATGCAAAATTTTTAAGACATGGCTATTAAAAAAAAAAGAACCAAATATTATAGCTTTTTCTCGTGAAGTTATGAAATATATAACTAATGTGTATCATTTAAATATAATTTTTTTCTTTAAATTGGATATTCGTACTTAAAATTTAATGTGTGTTTGACATTATCATGACTGCCACAATATTTTATTTTGTATATAATATATTTAGAAATGGCTTAAGCACACTTGTGGCCTAAGGCAAAAATCAAACGAAGGTCTTAGATATTTAAGAAAAATTAGTATACTTTTTTTTATAAAGTTTACTTTTTATATTTTCTTGATATGTAATGTTGTTAGTATTTTTTTTTATAATTAGTTTTTTTTGAATAATTCCTTTTCAATTAATAATATAACCAATGTATTTGATTTTTCTTGACACATAGTACTTTAGATATATCATACTTCTTCTAGTAATTCTTTCCTTTTATATAAAAAATTATTTTTTCTACAAAGAATATTTACTATAATTTAAAAATAAAAAATCTATAATATATTATTGCTAAAAAAAATGTGGCCCCTCAAATATGGTGGCCTAAGGTGATCGCCTTTTTTTCACAAAGGCATAATATTTGAGTATGTTGTTATAGAGATGTAATTTTATAAAAAGCATACAACGATAATAAGCGTCATTACTGTTATAGATAGAATATTGTTACAGAGAAATAAAATATAACATGAAAAATCGACTCTGTAGGAAATCATACTGCTAAGTGAAATGCCATTATAACGAGGTGACATTGTAAAGAGGTCTGACTATACCTATCCGCACAACTTACTCGTAATGAAATTTCAAATTATACGACGGAAATTCGGATATATACATACGGATACAAATTATTTAGAACATGATCAAGGACGGAGCTATGGGAGAGGAAGGGGATTCATCTAAATCTTCTTCGTAGGAGAATCACGCTATGACTAGAAGACCCACCCGTCGAATAGGGGCAAAAGTCGGCCTTAGTGATCCTATAGTGCCGAGTAAAAGGGTTGTCGCTCAACGGGGGAGTAGGGACAAGCTACCCACTAGACTCTAAATGAAAGGCTTTATATATTGACGATCCTTAGAAAGTACCTAAAATATGATATAGTATTTCTATTAGACATATTGAAATTTATTTTGTGAGTGATCTCAAATTAAATGTTCTATTACATAAATAAGTTAATCACTTAAAATATATTATTATCTTTAATTATACACGTAATCCTCAATTGAACCAAGCCTTAAGGTTTTACACTTATTGAGACTAATTCTTATAACTAAAGAGTACGCATTTTAAGTGATTAACTAATTATCTAGGTATTAGTATGTGAAAGTATACGCAAAACAAATTCAAAATTTGAACCGAAAGTATCTAATATAAAACAAGACTTTGTACTTTAAGTGTCTAAACAAAATTTAGTAAAAAAAATTTGAAGGGTTGTCAATGCATTAAGCCCTAAATCAATCAACAAACAACCAAAATAAAAAGTTGCATAAACTTTAGTATTCTCCTAAAATTTGTGATAATTCACATATAACCATTTTTCAACCCCTATAATTGAAATTATATAAGCATAGAATTTCAAATTTTATGGGTGAAAATACAACATTGTCATGGTGTCTCATCCCATGATAGCAGCTGGCCAAGAAGTGATCAGTAAATGTTATTTCTACGTTCTAACTTATAAGAACCAATTTATATGAGTTACACTGGAAAAACATAAATAGGATATACGCTAAGGGGCGCGAAAATGTCCCCATTGCAGCTTCATGCAATGTTTGCAAATCGCGATTTTCCCAGGTTCACTCTATGCTTTCGTAAAAGTTGCTTTCTATCGTCTATTCATCGGTAACACATCCCTTGGAAGCTGATTGCACATTTTTTATATACTGCAAGGAAAACAAGTTATTTCGATATAACTTATGTTTGTGTTCAGCATTGCTCAAATAAGCAGTACGTACCTTGTAGAGAACCCCGCGATCAGCTTTATATGCAGGGGGGTTCCAGTTCTTTCTGCGTTGCTCTAACTCCTCTTCTGATAACTGAACGTCCATTTGCTTCTTCTGAATGTCGATGGTTATGATGTCTCCGCTTTGAACTAGACCGATTGGACCTCCTTCCTGGTGAGAGTTTGAATCGCCAAATTGTTAATGATGATAAACCAAGATCATAACAGATTCTTATATGTTACTGTGATGAATGTTTTTATTGTAAGATTAGTAAAGTTGCTGTCATGTGACCAGAAGGCACGGGTACAAGCCGTGGAACCAGCCTCTTGCATAAATGCAGGGTACGGTACAATAGACCCTTGTGATATGGCTGTTCCCCCCAACCCTGCACATAACGGGAGCTTTAGTGCACCGGGCTAGCTTTTTAGTGTTTTTACCGTGATTGCAAGGATATCTATAGCAGCTTCAAACGGACTGTCTTTAACTTGTGCCCCATAGAGATCGAACTTATGGCTAGAGCGGCATAAGTTCTTTAAGGGCGCAAGGCATAACATGTGGGATATTAAAATGTGAAAATATAAACTACTGCCCCGCGTAAAAGTGTTTTGCCTTGAGGGACAAAAATTAAAGACCAACACAAAATAGACACAGAAGTGCAAATGACCCTTAGTGAAGAAACTTTGGCACCATTCGAAACACAGCGAAAGCATATGTTACTCGGACTCTTCATATGACAGGTGCGTGTTGGATCCTTCAAAAGTAGTGTATTTTTGAAGGATCCGACACGGGTACGGCAATATTTTTGGAGAGTCCGAGCAACTTCGCTGGCGAAAGCAATATGGCAGGATGAGAGAAACGAACAAGTTATCCCATGATGTTTAAGATGCAACAAGTTGAGATCGAAAACAAAAGCTAATGCACCTGTGCCTCAGGACATATATGTCCAACGACATATCCGTGAGAAGCTCCAGAAAATCTTCCATCAGTAAGTAATGCAACATCCTAAGATCCAACGAAAACAACAGAAATGTTCAGCAGCACGAAAAACAGAAGCTTCGAGCTAAGGCCATGGAACACAGAGACGAAGAGTAATAAGCTACAATTTTTCACAAAATACATGTCAACTATAAGTTTTGACTAGAACGAAAGATGTAAAAGACGAAGAAGTTGCATTACGTACCTTTCCAAGTCCTGCACCCATAATTGCGCTCGTGGGTGTTAGCATTTCGGGCATTCCTGGTCCTCCCTTAGGCCCCTCTCCTCTAATGACTACGACTTTTCCCTGAAAGATGGTAAACAGACGAGATGTCTAGACGGCTACCCAATATCCAATACAACGAACTGGCTAGAAATATAAGGTCAAGCGCTATCGTAGCCGGATACTATTCCACAAACAGAAAAGGCAGGAACAGAAGTAAGAAAAAGACAGGGAAAGGGATTAACTGGCTTGCCTTAAAACTCAAAGGGTCTTCTGAGATAGCGGCAATCATAGCTTCCTCTCCATCAAACACTAGGGCTGGACCTGATGAACAAGTTCACATACATGATTGTTCTATGTTCAATAGGCGAATAGATAGTGTCCGAAGACACCAAATATTAAGTTTCAAATAAAGACAACGTACGTACCAGAAAAGTACAACCCTTCTTTTCCAGTGATCTTCGCCACGCTGCCCTCTGGTGCAAGATTTCCATATAATATCTGAATGTGGCCTGTTTCTTTGATGGGGTTGGACGGTGATCGTATAATTTGCTAGAAAATAGAAAAAGACAGACAAAACTGAGTGTTTTCTCCCTAGTTTCCATCACGAGAAGCAGACCTATGACAAACACGTTACTGCAGAAAAGCAGCCGTTGGAAAACAGGCGTACCTGACCTTCGGCTAAAGAAGGAAACAGCGTTGCATTTTCAGACAGAGTCTTTCCCGTGACTACAAATCAAACAGCGCAAAGTAAATTGAGCGTCAAACAATTATTAGATGACTGTTTATAACAAGATGTCGAATAACCATCAAAGCGAATTACCAGTCATACAGTTCCCATCCAAATATCCAAGCTCCAATAGGTAACGGATAACTGCAGGTGTGCCTCCAATCTACATAATCAAGATCATCGATTCATCAGAACGAAATCAACAGAAGTGAATGTCCATACAACCAAAACTACGAACCTTGTGCACATCCTCCATGACATATTTTCCACTAGGCTTTAGATCTGCAAGGAATGGAACCTCATCGCTAACCTTCTGGAAATCGTCTAGAGTTAATTCCAAGCCAACAGATCTGTGGAGACACAAATCATGACTCACAGTCATCGAAAAATTAAAGTGAACTCTGCGGAAAATCTTCTCACCTTGCGATAGCAATTAAATGTAGTACAGCATTTGTAGATCCACCAAGTGCCATGACCATCACCATTGCATTTTGAAGTGACTTTTTTGTGATGATATCTCGAGGTTTCAAGTCCATCTTCAACAATTCCAAAAGATATTTTCCTGCTAGGCGGCACTCATCCAACTTCAATGGGTCTTCAGCTGGTGTGGAAGAGCTTGTGTATTGAAAAAGCGACGAATAAAAGACATGTTAGCAAAGATTCTTCATTATATTTTTAAAACAAGTTTAACTGCATCACATTTTTCTACCTATAAGGCAGTGACATGCCCAATGTCTCGATAGCAGATGCCATGGTGTTTGCGGTATACATTCCACCACAAGCCCCCGCACCAGGACATGAATTACGAACTACATTCATCCTTTGTTCATCAGTGACACCACCACTAACATACTCTCCATATACCTAAATTGAAATCAAAGAAGAAAAATGGTAAGTACCGAAGTTCTTGCAGGGCTGTAGATTCGTGATTGAAAAATACAAGGAGAAAAGCTGCCTTTTACGTTTAGCCTTCTCATAACAAAAAGTTCCAAGTCACATGACATGCTTGTATCATATAAACCATATCGATAACAACTACAACTCACGAATGGCACGCCTGAAAACTGATGAACAACCCTATAAATGCTTTTACATACAAGACTATCCGTAAAAAAAGATCAAAATTGTCATATGGATGGTTTTTGTCAAGAAAAAGATTTGTCAGGTGCCACATCGTATCATATAAGTTGTACTGAAAATACGAGGATGAGGACTTCATCCGAAAGTATAAATGTCAAAGACCAGCAGGATGTCAAGGGCAACGTTTTCATTGATATGTCTTGTTCTTCAAGTTTACCATAACATCAGAATCCTTGCCACTAAAATAAATAGAGAAAGAGCATTCTCCGCCAGAAGATGATATAGAGGGACAAAAATAGAATATGTTTTTTTACCAAAAGCGCGCTTATTGTGTTTCATGTATCAGAAAGTCCTATTTAAACAGAGGATTTTTATCGCACTACAAAGGCAAAATGGACAGAAGAACTGCTAAGCAGGTAATAAGAAGACATTAGAACAGCAAACTTAGCAATTCAGTACACATACCTGGAAGGCCGATACAATGTCGAATGTGTGCCCTTGAAAATGACCAGGCTGTACATTCAAGAAAAGGTAAAGGATCAATAATTAGTAAGAAGCAAACAGAATAAGACATCAACATTTATGTCCTCGAAATATCATTAACGATCACCAAGTGTCTCCAATACGATATTTTACAATTTTCATTTGCACTTGTAATGTAATGAATATTTCCTCGCTGATGCAAAAACATAAAGGAACAATGAAAAAATTTGGAGGGTACACATGAACTTTTCATGTTTTATTTGTTAAAGTTTAACGCATATTTAGAGACTAAATAGACATCTTATATGAGAAGAAGCTTTAATATGATTGAATGGTAAAAGATACATGGTATATAGCTTGGCACCAGATAGTAGACCATAATCATCCTGAAGAAACATCTTGTTCACTAGAAACACTACTCCTTCACTCAAGCTACACTTGAAACAAAATCCAACAACAACATACCCAGTGTAATCCCACAAATGGGATAACGGGAGGGTAGTATGTATGCAGCCGTGCCCCTACCTTGTGAAGGTAGAAAGACTGCTTCCGGTAGACCCTCGGCTCAAGTGAACACCATACCACCTCCCAAAACCAACATAGTGGATATCCAGAGAATTTGACCAACCTTAATGCGAAAGCACGAAATTTAGAAGGAAAGACAAAAACTTCGACAAACCAAACAACTCTGCCACATACACTATGCAAAACACCAAATCAAAAGAGGAGCTAAATATCCACAAATACCAAGTGGTTAACACAGATATAGGAAGTCCCACATTTCATATTGAGTGTTTTCTGATACTATCTCGCTTTCGCAGTACATCAAAACATATATTTCAAATGCTACACTGGTTCTCTTACACCTTTCCTTTTTGATATTCTTCCCTGGAAGTTCAAATCTCCCTTTTTGTTTATTCTCCACAGTTATTCAACTTCAATTTTCTCAAAGAAACTTTGAAGGCTATCGCATGGCAGCAGCCTATGTTGCTCAGACTCTTCAAAATCGTCGATGAGTACATGCCGAATCCCCCCAAAAAGGTGTATCTTTGGAGGAACCGACACAGGTGCGACAACATTTTTGGAGAGTCCGAGCTAGCAGCAATGATTCAGAAGATAATATATACTCTACAGAAAAAGAGGCTTTGCATGAACGATAAAGAAAAATAGAGATGAATGTTCCTATCTAACCTTAATAGTTCCACCATATATCATGATACTTGGCCTGTTTAATCTTCCCATTGACATAATTGTGCCTGGCATCTGTCAAATTACAGCAATTATCACTTATATGAGATAGAGCATACAAGAATTCATGTTTTTTCTTGCTCAAACTGGGAAAAAGAATCATCTAACTTTTATACAAAATCTTCAAATATACTACTTTTATGTACTTCTAATTGAAAGTAGTATGTTTCAAAGAATGGTATACATAGAATACTCCACGAAATCAATCAGGAATCTTATCTACTGCTACAATAGTTGGATTTCCAAACTCATAATTTCCCCAAATATCATGAACATCAACTGAAATTTAAAAAGTGCAAAAAGGGGTGTCAAAAAATCTATCACCAAGGATATAGCCTAATCCAGTGTTTAGAGAAGCGTGATGTGGAAACAAGCGACAAGGTTCGGCATCACGCATTAAGCAAAGCGTGAAGCGATGCGAGCGCATCATTGAAGTGAAGTGCAATTTAAAAGAAAAATACTAAATAGAGCATCCAAATAGTAAGAACTGAAAACACCACAACAACTATATAATCAACAATAACGATAATATGTATACGCAGAAGTTCGAATTAAACACCAAAATCACAGGTTTGATCACAGAAACACTTGTTGCGAAACAAACCAGCAAAACAACACAGACCACAATAGCAAAACAGTTCAACAAAATAGAAAAATAAACTAGAAAAGAAAAGAAAAAACAAATCTAAATTAATAATGTTTCAAAATCTAATTCTTGTTCTCCTAAAGCTCATTTAGTTCATTAAGAAAGGAGTAGAAGAAGTTGCAGCAATGGACTTCAAAGTTAACCCTAGAAAATCGCAGTAGTGGACTCTTTTTAAATTTAAAATTGACCCTAAAAATAAAATTAACATGATACACTAGGATCAGTTCATCTCACATAACCCTGTAAGGTTGGCTTGCATCAGCTACACGCAATGAGAGAAGCTCGTATCATCGCATTATGAGACAATGCGAGCACATTCCTGAACACTGGCCTAATCACACAAGTAGGGTCTGAGGAAGGTAGAGTGTATGCGAGCACATTCCACACTGGCCTAATCACACAAGTGGGTCCGGGGAAGGTAGAGTGTATGCAGACCTTACCCCTACCTCCTAGAGATAGAGAGGTTGTTTCCAATAGACCCTCGGCCTAAAATAAAGCATATCCAAATAGTTAAAAAGGGAAATACAATATTGAGAGCAACAAGAACGAAATAATATGAAACGGAGAGCAGTACGCAACACACAAAACAACAACACGCAACACACAACATACGAAGGAAAGAACAGTAACAACAACAAAATAACAAGAATAAGTGCTCACATTTTTGTCACATCCAGGGATAGAAATATTGCCATCATACCATTGAGCAGACATGACAGTTTCAATACTATCAGCAATCAAATCTCTTGACTGCAAACTATAGCACATGCCTCTAGTTCCCATAGAAATAGCATCACTAACACCAACAGTATTAAACCTGAACCCCACCATTCCAGATTCTTGAACCCCTTCTTTAACAGCTTCAGCAAGTTTCAACAAATGCATGTTACATGTGTTTCCTTCATACCAAACAGATGAAATACCTATCTGAGGTTTGCTCATATCATCATCAAAAAAACCTAAACCGTATAGTATTGCTTGTGAACCACCTTGTGACTTTGGTTCAGTAATACGGCTACTGTATTTGTTGAGCTTTTCAGTTGAAGAGGTGGTTGCTTGGATGGTCAAGTGTGGTGTACGTTTAGAGAAAAGGGTGTTGAAAGATGAGAGTTTTGGGGTGGTGGTGGTGGAGGGGGTGGGGTATATAGGTGGAGAAAGCAGTTTGGCTTGCATGGTGGTGATGAACAAGAAGAGAAGAAAGGTGTTCTGGTGGGGTTTTAGGAACTCTTCAAGGTTCAAGAACTGAAGTGAGGTATTCCAGCTGCACGAAAGCTAACCTAGACAACACGGTTATAAAAAAAATAGAGTGAGGGTTCAAGATTCAGTCGATGCATGAAAGCTAACCTGAATAACACGGTTATCAAAAAAATAGAGTGAGGGAGTATCTCAAGATTTAGTCGACGCACGAAAGCTAACCTGAACAACACGTTTATCAAAAAAATAGAGTGAGGGGTATCTCAAGATTTAGTCGAGGTACATGAAAACTGCATAACACTAGTATGAAGAGAATAGAGAGGGGGGGGGGGGGGGGGGAGGAGGTTAGGACAACAATGATGATCGTCAGACAAGACAAGTGTGTTGGATTATATATGCACTCTATATAGTTGGACTGGTTGTCAAGTTCAAGTGGAAGATGGAACTAGATTTTTTTTTTTTAAAAAAAAATATATATAGAGAGAGAGAGACATGTTTGATATTATTAGAATTTTATTATTAAAAATTATTTGATTGTACAAATAATTTTTATGACTAAAAAAGTCAAGGGGTAGTTAGGTATAAAGTACAAGGAATAATAATCTTAGTATAAAGTATAGAATTATTTTACGTTTGATCTTATACCAAACAATCTGGTGGGGTCGTATGATATATCATAAATGGGACGTAATAGAGAAATATATCTCATTGATTGAGATATTTCATGAAATTAACTATTCCGTCTTAATGGTAACTCAATGTATTATTAAGATCCTTGATATATTAGGTAACTCAATTGATTTGTCTAATTGGAAGAGTACTCGGTTAGGAGTTGAGGCGTTTAATTGAACTAAGAGAAGTATTCACATAAATTTAAGGGTTACATGGATAAAAATAAGGAGAAAGAACAGAAACGACACTTCAAATTAAACTATTTCCTTGAAACGACCATGAAATTTAAATTCCACCTTCTA
>NC_061115.1:213518286-213518621 GCF_002878395.1 Capsicum annuum | reverse complement strand
CCATTTTAATTTACTGACTGGTTCTATACCGTTTTTACACAACTTTTTTACAGGTTTTATACAAATCTTATATATAAATATTCTATACGGAAATTATACAGTTTTGATACATGATTTATATAATAACTGTACCTTTTTTTACACGTTTTATAAAACAATTATACAATTTGTATACACTTTCTATATATTATATATATACATATTTGATAGAACTATACAATTTCTATACATATATCTTATATATATTCATATTCTATTTAATAATTATATCATTTTTATATAATTTAATTATTGTTTAGAAATAATAATTAAATTATATAAAAATGATATAATTG
>NC_061115.1:213510314-213518186 GCF_002878395.1 Capsicum annuum | reverse complement strand
TTTTGATACATGATTTATATAATAACTGTACTTTTTTTTACACGTTTTATAAAACAATTATACAATTTGTATACACTTTCTATATATTATATATATACATATTTGATAGAACTATACAATTTCTATACATATATCTTATATATATTCATATTCTATTTAATAATTATATCATTTTTATATAATTTAATTATTATTTCTAAACAATAAAAAAAAAACAGAATATTTGATCAATTTAAAAATTTATAGTAAAAAAAAAATTAAAATATTTTTAAAAGGGCCGAATTGCCCAAGTTGATTATTGTATCATTATTGTATATAAACTGTATCAGTATCGTATATGGACTGTATATGGACTACAATTTAAAAATTTATAGTAAAAAAAAAATTGAAATATTTTTAAAAGGGCCGAATTGCCCAAGTTGAATATTGTATCAATATTGTATATAGATTGTATCAGTATTGTATATGGACTGATATGGACTACGTGGATCAAAATGACCCAAATTGGGAAAGATTAGAAAATGGCCATAAAATGGCATTTGTTTAGCCGACTGGACATTATTTGTCCAAATGTCAAACTTGGGCTATAATTGGGCTATTATTTTTTGAAAAGGTCATAGAGTGTCCTTTTCCCTAAAAATAATCTCGAGATAAGTTATCTCATGCATTTTATTACAATCAAACATGAGATAAACTGGACGTAAAATTAATCTCGAGATTAGTTATTCCTTATCCTCCTTACCAAACCAGCTTTCATATTAATACAGGGATTCGTTCCATAGTATATAAAGATTGTATTTTGAGAATGAATAATCATAAATGATTCTTAATTAAGTACTATGCTTTATGGAGGTTGATATTTGGGTCATTTAAGTGTTGCTTGCTATTTTATTTTATTACTCATTTAAAAGAATGATATATTCACACTATACGTATTTTTGTTTTTTGATATATAATTTTAGTTGATGGTATGTGACTAGTATATTGTATTGTATATGACCATGAAGCAAATAGAAATTATATTTTAGTATTTCGCTAGGTGTGAAGTTGACGGTATTTAGTAACGGCCAATTTTTTTTTTTCTTTAAAAGACAGTTTATTGTACTAAAATTACATGTGGAATTTGAAAAAAGGGTAAACCACAAAGGTAATTTTTATAGGACGCTATTTACACGACATGAATATGTGACCTGATAGTTATAACAAATATGCTTTTTTGATATTAATCCTATAATATCTAAACTATATAAAGGATGTGTAAGTCGTGTTGTCTAAAGAGAAATTCTCCATTCATTATTGGAGCTATTAAAGGAAGAAAGTAAGTCTTTAAATTGCTTATTGGGCTACTAGGATCTTGTATTACTACCCTGGCCCAATTTCCCCTCATTATCATTTTGGGCTTTTTCAGTTTAGTGTCCATAACAATATGGAAAATTTATACTAAAATTTACATATATATACACAAGGTAACTTTACCTTATTACAATAACTTTATATTGGTAAAGTAATTACATAAATCTTAAATTAATTATTGAAATTCCTTAATTTTTTAATTTCTCTCTCCTTAATATTATACATCCAAAAAGGTCGCTTTTTTCTCCCTTTTTTTCTCCCATTACAAATCAATTTATCCTCATTATTGAATCCCCTTTTTTCACGCCTAAAATCAAGCAATCGTGTACTTAGAGGTTATCATATTTTAAGTTCTCAAACATTAATTGAACTTACTGATTTTATTCATTAATTTTTGATTTTTTTTTTTTGAAATTTACCAAATCAGAAAATTTTTCGATGCTTTTTTGGTTGCATGTTTATTTTTATGAAATTAATTGCTTTTGCAATTATATTCTAGTTTGATTGTTATATTATTTTGTGTTTTTCATTTATTTAAAGTCAGATTTTTGTATTTTTTGTTTTATAGTTGTTAGTTCTTAAGCAAGATAGTATAAATTTGGTAATAGATTCGCTTCCTAGTTTTAGTTTAGGACTTAGTCAGTTAGATGCTCAAGAACAAAATATTTTCGTTTTTGATTTTATTTCCGGTACATTTGATTTTGAAGAACTCAATTTCGTAGAGAATCGGTCAAAGCAATGAAACGACTCGGTAACCATGAAAAAATTGAAAGACGTGGCCAGTTCTAGTTTGAAGAAGTCAACTTCAGAATCGACAAGTAAGAAGCTTGATGATTCCGGACGACCACGACTTCGAAAGGTATAGATTTTATGCATTATACATTACTTTATTAACACACTTATGTATAATATAAGTTTTTATATACATATAAGAGGCTGTTTTTGTATTTAGTCGAATTGTACAATTAGAACTATGAATTTTATATAGGGTTACATTATACATTCTGACAAGTTTATAGATAAATAATGTATAATGTTAATATTTTTATATGTATGGTGTAACATTATACATTCTCAAGTTTTTATTTGAAAGTATAAGAAATAGTATATCAGGCATTATACATTAGTTATTTTGGAAGATTAATGTATAATATAAGTCTTATGATATATATTTTCAATATGTTATACATTAGAAGTTCTTATTACACATAAGAGGCATTTTTATGTTTTATGTTGTATTATACAGTTAGAAAGTCTTATTTTTGTATAAGTTTTGATTATACCTTCCGTCAAACTTATAGGTCATGTATGTTTAAGGTAAAAATTTAAATATGTAGTATGACATTATACATTACTGCAGTTTATTTTTTAAATGTATAAGTTGCCCTCATACTTATTTTAATGTATAATATAAGTCTTTTGATATATATTTTAATATATTATATATTAGAAGTTGTTATTACATATAAGAAGCACTTCATGTTTTATGTGGTATTATATTGTTAGAAATTCTACCATTTAAGTAAAGATAAATTACAATAAAATGCATAAATAAATAAATTGCATGCCAAGTTATAAAAGCCATTCCAACTGGAACAATTTATTTGGAATGATAAGCCCACTAATAGTCTACTACATATGCATTTACAACCAAAAAGAGTAGCAGTTACTGTAATACGTGCAAGTGTAAAAATTTTAACTAAAATTTACCTATATACACAATATAACTTTACCTTATTATAATAAATCTCATATTAATAAAGTAATTACATGAATCCTAAACTAATTACTGAAATCCAATAATTTGCATCACTTTTGTAGGATTGATAAATAATTTTCGATTCCCAAATACCGGAATGACGCAATAATATGAGAATGTTCATATTCTTTTTATTTTTGAGAATTGAAGAAAGAAGAAAACGATTTTTTTCTTTCAAAAACGTAATTCAACAATAAGAAAAACTAACAATGATGTTTAAGAGTTTTTTTGAATTTAAATTTCAGTTACTATATTTAATCATACACTACATAATTATAGGTAATTAATGACGTTATTTAAGGGAATGAAAGATTTTATCAGATTACTCTTTCCATGAATGTAGACAAATCTATTTTATCATACATCCCTACAATGTATAAGAAACCATCGAATGTATAAGTATATTTTACAAAATAGGAAGAGAGAAAACCTAAAGGGATTATATGTAAATACTTTTACTAAACACGAGATTTGTGCGGTTTATAAACATACACCTTAAGGGGTTGTTTGGTAGAGTACATAAAAAAAAAAAATAATGCATGCATTAGTTTTGTATATTATTATTACATTATTTGATACATTTTTTAGCCTATGTATATCTAATGTTTGCATTAGTTATATGCCCTATTGTTTATTGAGGTGTGTAATACTAATACCTTAAAATCCATGACATTAGTAATACAATGGATCTAATGCATGCATTAGGATGATTAAAAATACAGTTATCCCTCAAATTTTTTTTTCGTATCCTTGTCAACATATATACAGAGGGTATATATGTAAAAAAATATTTTTTAAAAAATTTATGTAATTCATGTAATTTTTAATACATCAAACCAAACATTGCATAAGAAAAATACAAGCATAACTAATACAAACATAGCTAACACAAAGTATTACTAATACAAGCATTACTAATACACCATATTTTACACTATTCTTATACACTCCACCAAACAACCCCTATCTTATCATATTTACTCAAAATCTCATCCCTACAAAGTAATTACAAAAAATTCGATTTCATTTAGGATCGCGATACACCACTTAGAATTGTGATACATCACTTGGAGTCGGAATACATCACGGGCCGGACTGGCTAAGTTATGTGTCAACCTTAAGTAATGTATCGCGACCATCAGGAACCCGACTAAGTAATGTATCGCGATCCTAAGTAATGTATCGCAACACCAAATCCAGAATTTTATATAATTTTTGAAAAAGTGAGGATAAGATGCAATTAGATATTGAGATTTATGTTATTTATCCCAATAATGTACTCTAGTTTTCAAACAAGTCTGAGTTTTTGTTTAGAGGAATATTCTTGTCAAAACATTGATGTGTTACAAGTACCTTTATATATAAATAATTATCTCATAAGGTAATTTCAAATATTAAATAAAAAGAATCTCGTTCATAAAAGAATGCTCGATGTTTATATCTTCATTGAAGTTTGATTTAATTTAAATTCGTATCAAGAAATCTCATATTAGAAGGTAATAACACGCTCTCTAACAAAGACAACTCTATTTTCGAGGCTCAAATCGAGACGTTAGATAAGAAATGAATTAAGAATTACTTACGCCTGCTCCACCAGAGTCTTTAATGATTAAAAAAAACGATCTCCTAAGATATATCTATGTCATATGAACTTAGCATGCTTCAAATATATAGTGAATACTAACTTGGATGTTTTAAGTTTGAGCAAGCAAATATTTTGTTGTACTCATGGAGGAGCGGTACAACAACAATAATATATTCAATGTATTCGCACAAATTGAGATCTGAAAAGGATAAAGTGTACGCAGTCCATATCACTACCTCAGATAAAGTCGAGAAACTGTTTCCGATAGACTCCCGACTCAGGACAGAGGAGCGATGGACTCTCTAATTCATTTTGGTGGTGCACTCATGATTTGGATACTTTCCAGGGTTAGCCTAGACGTCATAGAATTCGCACTCATGACAGTCCTACGTATTGATTCAATTGACAGTTGTATTCTTGTAGAGAATATCATTAATGTGAGAATCTATGTGAAAATCTCTCTTATTTTAGAAAATAAAAATTTCAATTTATGCATGTGTTTAAATCAAGCTTTACTAAAACTGTAACACCACGAGTGTTTCGACACGTGAATAGACTAAGAACGAGCCTACGAGGTCCCTAGATAGAGAATAAACCACTTTAGATTGGGTTCGGATGGGTTGGGGGTAATATTAGGCGAGGAAACAACCTGTGTGATGCGAGGAAGACCCCACGCGACTGTTAAGAGGTCTTCTCGAACCTTCGTGGTTTGGAATGCCCATTGCGACCAGGACTCCTGCTTGGACCATGACCAAAATAATGAGCAATTTCAGGTTACACCGTTATAATCTAAATCCTATAATACTTCAAAGTTAACTCTAATTTAGAAATACAAAAATACACTTTAAAAATGATCTGAAAAAAATATGCTTTTTCAACAAGAGCACCAAGTTCCAAACTCAAAAAAAATCTCGACTTATAGAAAGAAAAAAAAAGAAAGAAGAAAATCTAGTAAATTTACTAATGAAATAAAATGTGCTTTTTCAAATGCATGGTACAAATACCAAAAAGAAATTTCGTAAAAGTCAAAACATAAAAAATATTTGAGAGGTTATATTCATGCTACATAAGAGTCAAAATATTGATGCTACAAATACTCTTTTTATGTATTGAACTATATAGTCCACACAATTTACCAAATCTTCCTAAGTTCCAACACCACACAATATACCTACTTAACAATCAAACTATCAAACACATGATACTTTCGATGCCTATGGTACATTTAATAAACCTAACTTCTATTCTTTTGTACCAAACATCACCATTTGTCAAATTTTAATTTCATTCAACAACACAACAAGATAGTATTCATATCCATTATAATCTCACAAAATAGAATTTGAGAGAGAATAGAGTGTATGCAGATCATACATGGACGAATCTACGTTGATTTTTGGAGTGTTTCAGCACCCATTGAACTCAACGCGAAATGGATATAATTACATAGAAAATATACGAAAATAGGTATAAAACACGTAAAAGCACCCACTGAAATAAAAAGTTAGTTGGGTGCACTGACATTTAGGTTGATTTTATGGTTCTCCACCGGAAGGGGTGCCCCGGATTTGAACCTCGTTGAGACAATTTTTTATTTTTTGCAGCCTTTTTATTTTTTAAGCACTCGTGATCCTTGAATCATGAGTCTGCCACTGAGACCATACCACTACCTTAACAGTAGAAAAACTATTTCTGATTGACCCTCAACTCAAGAATTTGGGTGTTAGGATTCCTCAAATGAAATGTTAACACATTCATGGTGGGTGTGCATATACCTACATATGAATTCATTGCCAAAAAACATAAAAATAAAAATAAATTTCATTCATGCAATTAATAGCTTTTCAGCCTAATTACAAAAAATATTAATTTAGGTGGTCACACCCCCAACCTAATATTTAAAAGAGAGTTTAATTAATATGTTTGGTCAATTAATATATCGAAGGAATAATTGAATAACTCACCTCCAAATAAAGTTGTAAATTGAAAAGAAAGAATCTTTTATTAATACAGATTAAAAAAAGTATTTATATTTTCATTTTAGAAAAAATAAAACGACAATTATGGTAAGCTTTCTTCACGTAAAGGAAAATTGATCAAATATGCTAGAAAAATTAGGAAAATTACTTATCAAGTAGAAAATTATAGTACTCAATAAATAGATAGTGTAAATATGTGATGCAGATAAGTTTTTTGTGTATGTGCGCGCTCCGGTGTTATGTCTTTATTGGACATTTCAATGCTAGAAAATTATAGTACTCAATAAGTAAACAGTGTAAATACTCGATATAGATAAGTTTTTTGTTTGTGTGTGTGTTCCGATGGTTATGTCTTAATTGGATATTTCAACACTACTTTTTTCATCTCAAATTATTTGTTGTGATTTTAAAAACAGTCTCAAATTATTTGTCTTGTTAGAAGTTCATAATAAAATTAATTATTTTTTAATTTTATTTTTCATAGTAATTATTCTTGAAGACTAGAAATACAAAAGTGGAAGAAATATTTAATAAAGAGAGATTATATTTTATAACATAAACAAAGGTAAGAACTTCAAAAACTCTTGCTAATTAATATTTTTTTATAAATGTGTAAAAGAGAAACATTATAAATAATATGAAATGTAGGAACTATATCGGAAAATGTTTGTATTAGTATATCCAAGTTTAGAATAATTTAAAGGTACTTTCTTATTTAACCAAAACTAGAACATTCTATTATATACGTCTTGTACTCTTGTTGTGAATGTTTATTTTCCTTATCATAACTAAAAATGATTTTAAAAAGTAAAAATAAATCCATTTGGAATGAATTTATTGACCAAAAAACAATGACGTATCGAGTTTGAGAAGTTGGTAGCGTTAGTGGTGGATGGAGCTTGTAGATAAAACTATTATTTCCTCCGTCAGATAATACTTGTCCATATTATTAAAAATAGATATTTGATAATATTTGTTTAATTTAAGAAGTTAACAGCTGATTTATCTTTTTTCTACTTATTTTACCATTGGTTATTAATTATAGTCATCACTCAATACATTTTTCAAAGCATTGAATAAACTAGAATTACCCATATTATTTATTATTTCTTAATATGTGACGTCAAATCAATAGTAGACAAGTATTATTGAACGAAGAAAGTTCTACGAAATTCAGTATATTTATTTCTAGAGTT
>NC_061115.1:213494323-213507314 GCF_002878395.1 Capsicum annuum | reverse complement strand
CCTTTGGCTTCAATTTGATGGGGTAGGATGCGTCTTAGTACTAACTGACCAACTTCAAAATGTCTGTGACACACTTTTTTATTATATGCTTGTGCCATTCTCTTCTGATATAGTTGTCCATGACATACTGATGTTAATCTTTTCTCATCAATCAAGCTTAATTGCTCCAAATGATTCTTGACCCATTGGTCATCATCAATTTCAGCTTCTACAACTACTCGAAGAGATGGAATTTCGATCTCTGTAGGTATAACTGCTTCAGTTCCGTACACCAACAAGTAAGGAGTTGCACCAATTGAAGTCCGAACTGTAGTACAATAACCCAACATAGCAAAAGGTAACTTTTCATGCTATTGTCGGGAACCCTGCACCATATTACGGAGTATTTTCTTTAAGTTTTTGTTGGCAGCTTCTACATCTTCATTCGCCTTTGGACGATAAGGAGTTGAATTTTGATGTATAATCTTAAATTGTTGACACACTTCTTGCATCAAATGACTGTTGAGATTTGTAGCATTATCCGTGATAATTATCTTTGGAATGCCAAGCCGGCAAATAATGTTGGAGTGAATAAAATCAACCACTGCTTTCTTGGTCACTGATTTGAAAGTCGTTGCTTCCACCCATTTTGTAAAATAATCAATGGCTACCAAGATGAACCTATGTCCATTTGAGGCCTTTGGTTCAATTGGTCCAATTACGTCCATTTCCCAAGCCACAAAAGGCCATGAAGCAGTCATTGTATGCAACTCAGATGGAGAGGAATGTATCAAGTCCCCGTGTACCTGACATTCATGATATTTACGAACAAAATTGATGAAATCACGCTCTATGGTGAACCAATAATAACCTGCTCAGAGTATTTTCTTTGCCCAAACATATCCATTCATGTGTGGTCCACAAATCCTCGAATGTACTTCAATCATGATTTTTGAAGCTTTTTTAGCATTTACACACCTCAAAAGTCCCAAATCAGGAGTCCTCTTATACAAGATTCCTCCACTTAGGAAAATCCACTAGACAAACGTCGACTGGTTCTCTTTTGGTTACCATTGTACATGTATAGGATATTTTTCAGTCTGAATATATTCTTTGATATCATGGAACCACGGCTCCCCATCAATTTCTTCCTCAACCATATTTCAATATGCATGTTGATCATGAATCTGTATATGTAAAGGGTCAATATAAGTTTTATCGGGATGTTGAAGCATCGAAGATAAGGTTGCCAAAGCATCAACAATCTCATTATGAGCTATGGGAATGTGTTTGAATTTTACTGATACAAATCGTTGACATAGATCTTGCAAACAACCTCGATATGCTAGGATCTTTGAATCACGAGTCTCCCAATCTCCTTGGATTTGGTGGACTAATAAATCTGAATCTCCTAATACCAACAGTTGTTGGGACCCTATGTCAATGGCTCATCTCAATCCCAGAATGCAAGTTTCGTATTCTGCCATATTATTGGTACAGTAGAATCAAAGTTGGGCTGTTATAGGATAATATTGTCCTGATTCAGAAATAAGAACCACCCCTATCCCTACTCCTTTTACATTAGCAAATCCATCAAAGAATAACTTCCAGCCTAAATGACAATCGTCAGAAATAACCTCATCAATAAACAATACCTCTTCATCTGGAAAATAAATTTTTAATAGCTCATATCCCTCATCAATAGGATTTTTAGCCTAATGATCCGTCAAGGTTTGATCTTTCATTGTAGTTCGTGTCACATAGACAATATCAAAGTCTATGAGTAACATTTGCCATTTTGCGAGTCTGCCTGTGGGCATAGGTTTCTGAAAAATGTACTTTAAAGGATCCATACGAGATATAAGGTAAGTAGTATAAGATGACAAGTAATGTTTCAGCTTTTGGGCTACCCAAGTTAAGGCGCAACACGTCTTCTCAAGAAGAGTGTACTTAGCCTCATAAGTGGTAAACTTTTTGCTAAGGTAGTATATAGCCTATTCTTTTTTGCTTGTAACAACATGTTGATCCAATACACAACCAAAAGAATTGTCTAACACAGAAATGTACAATATCAAGGGTCTGCCTGGCTCTAGAGGAACCAAAATAGGTGGATTCGACAAGTATCTCTTAATTCTGTCAAATGCCTCTTTACATTCTTCAGTCCATTCAACTTTAGCATTCTTCTTCAACAACTTGAATATTGGCTCGCAGGTTGTCGTAAGCTGAGTAATGAATCTACTGATATAATTCAACCTTCCAAGTAAGCTCATCACTTTCGTTTGATTTTTTGGTGGAGGCAAATCTTGAATAGCTTTTATTTTTGAAGGATCTAACTCAATGCCATGTTGATTGACTATGAACCCCAAGAGTTTTCCTAATGGAACTCCAAATACACGTTTCACTGGGTTAAGTTTGAGATCATATCTTTGAAGCCTTTCAAATAATTTTCTAAGATCTTTGACATGGTCAGACTACTCTCTTGACTTAATGATCACGTTGTCCACATAAACTTCAATCTCTTTGTGCATCATATCATGAAATATTGTGGTCATTGCCCTCATGTAAGTTGCCCCAATATTCTTTAGTCTGAAAGGCATAACTTGATAACAATATGTCTCCCATGGCATAATAAATAATGTCTTTTCCGCATCTGATGGATCCATAATAATTTGGTGATACCCCACATGACAATCCACAAAAGAAGCAAGATTATGTTTGGCACAATTGTCTAACAAAATATGGATATTGGGAAGTGGAAAATTATCTTTCGGACTTGCTTTATTTAGATCACGATAATCAACACACATTCGAACTTTGCCGTTCTTCTTTGGAACAGGGACAAGATTTGCCAACCAAGTAGGATATTGGGCCACTCGAATGACTTTAGCCTCAAGTTGCTTCGTGATTTCCTCTTTGATTTTTATACTCATGTCAGTTTTAAGCATCCTTAACTTTTGCTTGACCAGAGGAAAAGCAGGATCAATTTGCTTGACCGGGCATATTATCATAATACCATGCAAATATATCTTTATACTCATGCAAAGCTTCAACTATAGCTTTATTTTATTGGGGTTGAGCATGTACACTTATCTTAGTCTCCCTAATATTTTCATGATCTCCTAAATTGATTGCCTCAGTTTCCTCCAAATTAGGATTTGTCTTATTCTCAAACTGTTTGAAATCTTTGCTTATATCCTCAAATGTTTCTCCTTCATTGTATTCAACTTCTTTATTCATTATTTCATAATTAGATTGGGTTTTTATATCTGGTTGATAATTCTTTATGCATGCCATATCATTAGAATCAACATAGAAAGAACTATATGATAGAAAAAATAAAATAAACATCAGACTCAAAATAAAATAAAGGAAGACAGCACTTTTATTAAAAACAAAGATATAAAGAGTTTTAACCTAAAATACCAAGTTAAAGATCTGAATTACAATACTAGAATGATTCAAATTACAGAAGGAGAAATAAACAAACTACTAAGATTGAAAGAAAACAAACAAACTACCAGGACTCCTTCACAATAGGGAGAGGAGTGGCCTCCCAATTATTAAGCTGGACATCAGGGCCGATAAACTACACATCTGCATTGCTGGTACCTTCTCCGATTTCAACCATATCAGTTTTAATGAACATATTCTAGAAAAGGCCAATCAACTCTGTATCATCATCATTCACTGACTCTGCAGCAGGTAACATAGAGGACCCAACAATGTTGACTTTGATGAAGGATTCGTGAAGTGGCGGTATCGGCTTGGTAAGTGTCCATGACTCTTTCTTATGTTTTTAGCCTTATTTATATCTTCAGCAGTGGGCAAGTATCCCAAACCAAAAGTACCAAGGTTCTCATGGAGGTTTACTGGATGAACCCTGCCTTGCAAAAAATCCCTAGAACTTTCCCTAGTTTAAAACCATGATTCAATATTTCATTCACTACCATAACAGATGCAGAGGATAATTATGGCCTTACGATGAGATTCCCCTCGAGGATATGCTCAACAGCCACTACCTCAGAAGTTTGATGAATTAATACTCCATTTGTAGTATTTGCTTCGATGGAGGAAATAGAGTAATCTTTATACATGGATAAGTCTCCTTTACCATGAACAACTATCTCTTGTTTGTCATATTTGAATTTGACCATTTGATGCAATGTTGATGCGACTGCTTTAGCCTTATGAATCCATGGCCTTCCCAATAATATATTATATGAAGCATCAATGTTCAGCACTTGGAAATCCATAGAAAAATCCACAGGCCCGATTGTCAATATGAATTCTATTTCACCAATGGCATCAGTTTTGATCTGTCAAAACCTTTGACGCATACATTGTTAGGACGGATTCTTTCTACATTAACATTCAACTTTTGCAAAGTTGACATAGGACAAATGTTAGCGCCTGATCCTCCATCAATTAAAACTCAAGTGACGATGGAATGCTCATATTTCACAGTAATATAGAGACCCTTATTATGTCTAGTACCTTTCACAGGCAATTCATCGTCTGAGAAAGTAATCTTATTTGCTTCAAGTATCCTTTCAACAACTTTTTCCAGTTGATTCACTTTAACATCACTGGGAACACATGCTTCATTAAGAATCTTCATTATAGCCTTGCGATGTTCTTCTGAATGTATTAATAAAGACAACAAAGAAATCTGTGATGGTGTCTTCTTCAACTGTTCTACAACAGAATATTCTGGCAATTTTATTTTCTTTAAGAATTCTTCATCTTCTTCATCAGTAACAGGCTTCTTGAACGTCATTCATTCTTTATTGCCTTGTTTATTATTTCTTAACTCTACTAGGGCATAACATCTTCCAGATCGAGTTAATCTCTCAATTTCATCCACATCTTCAATCACTTCTTTCCCCTTGTACATTACCATAACACGATCATAGTTTTAAGGGACTGCCTTGGTATTAACCATAGGCAACTGTGACACTGTTTTAATAACAATGGGAGATATGAGAGCTCCTTTTATGATTAAGAGAAACTTGGGAGATCTTCCAGGAACAATGAGCTTTGGTTTTACTTGTCTTGACCTAACATTTTATGAAACCTCTTTCCCCATCACCAAGGGCACATTTAATAATTCGAGTTTTTTTATCACCACATCCGCTTCTGCAGGTTTTTCTTTTGTCAAATTTACAACATTTGCTGATTTTTTTGAATCTATTTTAATTTTAATAATCGGCTTGAAGGATATTGTAGCATCTTCATCATTAGGTATCACTTCGAGCATGTTTGTTTCATTATGATCTGGCAGCGGATTTTGATTGACATTTGGAGCGTTTAGACTTTCTATTATAATCTGTTGGGTATTAATCAGATCTTGAATGGCTCTTTTCAGATACCAACATTTCTCTGTGTCATGCCCTGGGGGCATCAGAACAGTATTAACATGTTCTAGAATAGTCCAAGTTCTTCGGAGGAGGATTTGGGATCCTTCTCTCAATTGGGTTTAGAACATTTATTTTCCTCAGCCTATGAAATAAACTGGTGTAAGATATTCTAATAGGAGTGAAATTATCATTGCCCATGATATCCCTTTTGTAGTCCACTCTAGGTAAAAAATTAGACCACCTAGGAGGGCCTCTTTGAATTTGTGGGACCGGTGGATGATTTTGAATGGCTGGTGCACGCCATTTCGGGTAAGAAGGAGCCCGAGCATATGGTTGTATATTATAAATAGGATATTGGGGGGATGGAACGAAATATAATGGATTTCGTGCATATGGTTGACGCGCACCTTTCCAATTTTGTCATGGACTTGGTACGATAGTTGCTACATCCTCTTTTCTTTTCTTTCCCCCAAAACTTGTTGCACTACTTTGAATTGCCTGTGTTGTTTCTTTCAAAGAGGACTAGCTGATGATCTTTCCTAATTTTATTCCATTCTCTACCATTTCTCCAACTTTAATAACTTTAGCAAATGTGCTTCCAATTGTATAAAGTAAGCGATGGAAATAATTGGGTTTTTGTGCTTGCAGAAAGATATCAATCATTTCAGATTCCTTTATCGATGGTTTGACTCTTGAAGCCTGTTCTCTCCATCTGATAGCATATTCTCAAAAACTTTCAGTCATCATTTTTTTCATGTTGGCAAGCGTAGTGCGATCTGGCACTATCTCAATGTTATATTGAAATTGCTGAACAAAATCTTGAGCCATGTCATCCCATACGTGCCAACGAGAAATATTTTGGTCAATGAACTATTCAGAAGCCATCCCTGTAAGGATTTCTTCAAAGTAAGCCATCAATAATTCTTCTTTCCCTCATGCTCCCCTTAATTGATTGCAAAACTTTTCCAAATGAGCTACTGGATCGCCGTACCTTCGTATTTGTCAAACTTTGGCATTTTGAACCCTATCGGCAAATGGACATCAGGAAACATACACAAATCCTTGTATGAAACACTTTTTGGTCCACCTAATCCTTGCATATTTCTCATACTCTGCTCCAGGCTTTTAACTTTTCTACCCATCTCTTCGTGTTCCTCATTCTTAGCAATCTTCTCAACCACGATAGCAGTATCGTGTTGATGAACATGATAATGTGGATTTTGGGATTTGAAAGTCATTTTAGGAGGATACAACATATCATGACTTGGTTTCCCCATATTCTTGGTACTGTTAGTTGAGTACTCGCAGTAGCTAGTACTACAGAAGTAAAAAGCGGGTTATTTGTGACAGATGGATTTGGTGGATGCATGGTATAAGTACCAGCAATGCCAGGCATATTAGCAAATGGTCCAAATCCTGATGGGTAAAATGGATCACTAGTTTGAGCTGGGTCAGAATTTGGATCATTTGAAGTCGAAAGTCCAAAGATTGAAGAAGGAGGGGCTTGTCCATTCAACCAAGCTTGGTACATCTCTGCCATCTTTTGTTTCAATGTCTTTATCTCTTTCATTGATGCTACTTCATACGAAATCAACTGATTTTACTCTTCTTCACTGTCAGACCGTATACCTTCTCTGCGGGTCATTTTTCTTTTACCCTTGTATCTGGTATTATACAGATGTGATGCCAGTTTAAACCACACACCAACCACCAATTACTTTATTTTTCTTTAACCAAGTAGCAAATGGGTGAGTGTTATATTTTTAACACATTACAATGCCAAGTTATATGTCATGCTTCTATATGCATTTTCCAACCTATCATGGAAGTCTTTGTGTTTCATCACGGCTTTTCTAGGCGTGAATTTTTCAAAAATTATGATTGAAACCTTTGGAGGGTTGCCTACATATCATGCAAGGAGATGAATCAGATCTTGCGTAGTTCGGAAGGAATTTAACAAAATGATTGTTTTTTTTAATTGAAGAAAATAAATAAAGTGAAGTAAAACATATGTAATATATATAGAAATAAACAGTCAACTTCATTACATTCTATAATATAAATACGACAAAATAACTGACCCAACACCTAAAATAAAACCTACTAACATCTGAAAACTAAAAAATATAACATCTAAACAAGAAGTTTTAAAACAGAAAATGAAAAACTATGACAAAGAAAACAACTATCCATTCAAGGAGACTTCGGCTTAATATGTCCTCCCAAGCTCAAGTATATGTTCTCCAATGAAGTAGTGAGACATTGTACGAAAGATGGTACTTGTGCCAAAAAGTCCTCACGATCCAACTGCTAATAATCCAAACCCATTCTGGTAGTATCCTGTGCTACATGGCAGACCTTCCCTCGAAGGGGGCTGAAGGCCTGATCCCATTTATGGGCCTGTCGATCTCGAGAATCAACCATCTCTTTTACACGTTGTTCACGAACAGAAGCTACTCCAACTGTTCTCGCAATATTTCTCTTTCACGAATCCACTGAGATCTTTCTAGATCAAATTTTTCTTGCATGTTCTTTTCAACTTCTTGCAGTTGCTATCGGCGAGATGCGGCAATTTCTGCAACGTGTGACCCCCTAGTGGTAGCCAGTTTGATTTGTCCCCGAAGTACAACCTCAATATCTGCTGATTTAGCTTTTTCTTTAGCAAATTCCCTTTGTTATTCGTCTATTTTTGCACTAGAATGCTCTAATTTTGCTCTCAAAGCTTGGTTGGCCTCATAATGTTCTTGCATGGCTCTCTCAATCCCTATCCTGATTGAGGCTTCCTGATCTATAGGTCTCCTAACCAATCTTTCTGGTCTGACTGGCAGACTCGACTGTTCTTCAAACCATTCACGATAATCTGGGTGCACTTCTCCTTTCTCACGCTCTATGACCATCGTTTCAATCCCTATGATACGACAACCCTCCCAAATCTGTTGGGCCAATTTCTATGGAAGTGGGATCTCTGATATGACCTTAATACAAACTCGGTCATATTTTCTGTAATGGGAATTATTTGACGTCTTCCTAGTTGACGTAAAACTCTCAATGGAACATACTGTTGAACACCCCTTATACCCATTAATAATAAGAACGGCCGAATGACAGAACTATGTATGACTTGCCTCCAAGGGAACTAGGGAGATTTCAAGTGTTTTTATCTGCTGTTAGAGAACGAAAAAGCTTATCCCAATCTCTAACTTCTTCTGGGAATTTATATTTCTCTAGCCTTTCTTTGTAATATTTGATGTGATTGAATTTTTCAGGATTGAATCTTGCCATTGTAGGACGTCGGTAGAGATGCTCCACAATCCACATCTGTGACAAGATATTACATCCCTTGAAAAAACTCTTTCCTTTCTGACAAACGGTTAAAGCACGATAGATATCTGCCAGGATCATTGGTACCATAGTGTAATCTTTATTAATCAATATATGTACCACCCCCGCTAAACGAATATTGATTTTTTCTTCTCTTCTCAGGAAAATCATAGTGCCTAAAAAGGCTACCATGAATGCAAATCATCTGTGAACTTTCCAAGCCTCAAAACTTTCCTTATTACAAAGCTGTTTACCGTACTTTTCAAGCCTCTCTCGTCTTCCATATCTGTCATACAAAAATGGCACGAAACCCAACCTTTTTTCATTGATTCTTCTTTTGAGTTTCTTATGTTCATGAGCTTGCAGAATCTGTTTATTGAAATGAGTCGTGGGGCTATAAGTTTCTTCCGATGCATATCCCCATATCCAATATACACTGCTATCTCTTCTAAAGTAGGAGTCAACTCAAAATTTAAAAAACGAAACACATTGTTCTTTGGGTCCCAGAAGGTTAGTAATGCATCAATCACCTCCCTATTAGGCTTGATTGACATAATAATCATCAGAAAACCCAAATACTTATGTATCTCGTCATAATCGAATGTATCCATTTCGTTCCACCACAACCAAACTTGCAAAGGGGTACAATCCACAACCTGAAGCGGTACACTCCCATCCCTCTTTCTCTTTGGACATTTTCCACGAACAGGAGGAGACATTTTATACCTATTGACAAGGACATGAGATTAATCAATGTCTAAACTTAGGCAAGACTTAATTCATTAATATTTTGAAAAGAATTTTTAACTTGACTCGTGAGAACTAGTGCGACCATTACTTAGTTGCAAAGAGCGATTTTATCAAAATTAATGTGAGAAAAACATGACTGATAATATTTTTAGGAAAAACACTTATTTAAATTGACTTTATAAAAAACTTTGCAATAACAGACCACTAGACAATTTTAACTATATATTTGGAGACAATAGCCCTTAAGTACACTTAAAAGGAATAAAAAATAAAATAGAATGACTTAGAAAGTAAGAATGATTGTTTAATGTATGAAGTTGTATAAAAATTTCAGCCTCACGACCCCTAAAGGTTCAGGACTGTTAAAATATATGTTTACATATTTTATTATTTTATAAAAATTCAGCTCACGACCCCTAAAGGTTCAGGCGAGTATGATTTTTATGTTAAAATTAATTTTGGAAAATAAAAGGAAAAGTAAAATAATGATAATAATATTCATGAAAATAATCATTTTTTCTTCTTCTTATTATTTTTTTCAAAAATATCCTTCAATAAATTTGTGAATAAATATATATATTTTTTTTAAAACTAGGGTTGTATCCCGGATAGGACATCCTACATATTCCACTAAAAAGTGAGAATCAGACCCTCGTAGTTTAAGAAAACTCTAAAAGTATATTTAAAATTTTCCTTTCTATTTTTTTTTAAATTTTCTTTGAAAAATAATTCAATGAATTTAAGGATAATATAATTTTTTGCATTTTAAAGTTGCCTAAAAGCCGGTCAACAATAAAATAAGCCTTCCAAATAAATGTCAAAGAGCACGTAGGATGCACATGTTGGTCTTTATCCTAGACAAACCCGGCCCTTGTGTCGAGTCCCGCTAAGTCAAATGCATATGATTCAAATAAAGCGGCACCTAATAGGGATAACCAGATTCTAAGTTTTCAGTTCTTCTAAGTGTAAGCCAAATAGGGATAAGTGTCTAGACTGGCTTATCCGAGCGGACACTCGAGCCGGAGAGGGACAACTTGGTCGGTAGCAGGGCAACACCGCCTTCGTTGTCGATCCGAACCCCACCAAACATGTGTGACTATAATCCTTCACCAGGTGCTTTGACACTCCAGCCATCTCAAAAGAAAGTTAAGATGCATACGCTGCATTCCTTCTATCTTATTTCAGAGACTCAAAGGGGATGCGCAAGAGAAGACAATTTATAATACAATTCAAACAATATCAAAGCGGTAAATGAGTGGCAAGTAGCACATAAGGCCAACAAACACAATATCAATAATAATTAAAGAAAGTATAAGTCAATATAAAAGCTCGAATTCTTATTATTCCCCAGCGGAGTCGCCAGAGATGTCACACCCTTTTTTCGCCGGAGGATCGATGTCGAAGGGTTTTTCCAATTAAAGTGACGATATTGAATAGGTATTATTTTAATTTATAGAGTCGCCACTTGGAATTGAGTTATGGTGTTCCAAGTCACCTTTTTAAATCTCTAGTCAAAAGAAAATGACTCTTTATTTTGGTTTGCGAAAACAGAAGACAGGTAAGGAATTATGTTGACCGAAGGGAAGGTGTGAGGCACCCCTCGAGTCCCGTAGTTCTAGCACGATCGCTATTATTAACTTATCTTGACTAAAACTATTTTACTAAATTATGTTAAGTCCTAGGTTCACTCATTTTCTATTATACTGAAAATATGTGACTATTATCTTATATTAAATAAATCGATGAAACTTTAATTTTATATAAAAAAAAACATATTTATCAAGATGCATTATTACATTCTTGAAATTTTAAATGTCTCAAGAAGATGCATATGCCGCATTCTTAATTGAGACAAATATTTTAAACGTGTCTAAAATTTATTTAACGTTATAACTTTGGTTTAATTTTGTAAACTCATACAATTTATCGTTTCGAAATACTATTTAAACTTGACAATAAATTAAAGCAATATTCAATTATAGCAAATAATAAATTCAATAAATAATTATTAAATTTTATTAAAAAAATAAATTAAATATATATATATATATACATATATATATATATATATATATGTAATGCTTTATCATTTAAACTTTGAACAGTAAAAAGAATATGAGTTAAATTAAACATAAACTTCATTTAAATAATCAAAATTATATATACAATAGTACATTAAATAATCTTAACAACATTTTTTTTAAACAGTAAACTAAAATATATTTATTTAAAAGATAAATTAACATAACTAATAATTTATTGAGTTTTATTAATTACAATAATAATAATAATAATAATAATAATAATAATAATAAATAAATAATAAAATAAAAAAATAAAAAAATAAAGCAGTGATCTAAAATATAACAAAATAAACCATATATAGGACTCCAACGACCATGCAAGTATTATTATGTGATTTATAATATCTACTTCCACATTCCAGTAAACCATAAACTAAAGATTAACCTTTATATAATATTATGATGTCTATTTCAAACTACTTTTTAAACTAAACAAGTGACTTGAAAGTAATAAATACTAAAAAGAACACCATTAAGCCTTACTAAAGTTAAATCGTGAACTGGGAAGAAAAGGTCCCAACAAAATATTAATTTAAAATCCCTTAACCAACAAAGGTTCTAACTTATTCACTTAACCTAGTTCACTGTGATTTGCCAAATACACGACTCCTTTTTTTTTTCTTGTTAAATATAATTTTAGAGAGTTATTGATACTAGACTCTTAAACATTACAAACAACAGTTAACATAGAAGTATATTTTGATTAAAATAAATTCTCCCTCATGACTCTTCTCCCCCACTTTATTCTAAGTATTTTGATGTTAGTATTTAAGAAAAAAGCTTACAATGTAGACCCGACAAAAGAATATATTAAAATCTAAATCAACAAACAAATATATAAGTATTCAATAACTTAGTCGTACAACTTTCAGTAACGATAAAACTTGCATAATTAGTCAACCACATGCACTAAAAAAAAATATGCATGAAATTACATGAATAAATTTGATCAATGCTTTGATGCATCATGAAACTTATAAAATAATAGTACAAAGATTGAACAAGAACCTGAATAATTTAGACTGAATAATGAGATTCATCACCGAAAATTTAGAATGGAATTTCAACTTTTACTTCCTTCTTTTCTCTCTTTTGTCTGATATTTTTCTCTCCTCTTCTCAGTAGTTTTCTTAGATTTTTTTTTTGATTTCTTGTTGCAGTATCTGATGATGTTTATTGTAAAGTACGTAGAATCCTTTAAATACAGGTATTTGCGAGGGAGTTGTTATCTTTTTTGTGTGTGTGTTTGGGGGTGGTGGTGGTTATTATCTGATAGGGGGAAGGGGATTTTAAAATTTAAAAATTAAAGCTCCTCCCTTTTTTTTTTATATATAGAAGATATAGAAAATGATAGTAATAATAATAATAAATAAATAAAATAAAATAAAAATGAATAAATAAAATAATAATAATAACAAATATAATAATTAATTAATTTTATATTTAACAAAATATAATAAAAATTTATAAATAGTCAAATATAAATAAAATAATATTAAA
>NC_061115.1:213438042-213491323 GCF_002878395.1 Capsicum annuum | reverse complement strand
GACATGTCTTCAAGAGTTAATCCTCCTCTATTTCTTGAGATATCGAAATTTGAGGAGCAAGATGGACATGAAGAATCGCCGAAACATTTGGGATAATATTGCAATCAATCAAGGATAACTGGAGGGAAGAAGAATAAGAAAGATAGAACTGTTATTGTAGTTGGACAATGAGCACGTCCAAGAAGACCAGGTCATCATTACCCTTAGTATCAAGCCCAATTTCATACCCAAGCTCTCTATAATCACTCCCAAAATCCATTATAATCCATTTCCCTACCTCAATATCTAATATATTGCAGATAACCATATGTTCAACTCCCTTCTCAGTTACAATGGCGCGCATCAACTCCTCAGAGTCACTCTCCAGCTCTACAAACATATTAAAGCCTTTCTAGGCTCGATGTTTGACCCAAGTAAAACAATGAGAATATGAAAAAGTCTAGGATAGTTTCACGCCAATTGGAGAATCATATCCCAATCTATTCCAGAGATTAGTACAATGAGGCATGATCACTCCTCTCCTTGGGTATAACCTGACTCGCATTAAAGAAATTTTGATCCTCATGTATAATGTGCATATCATTCTGATGTTAGGGTAACAGTATTGAGGATTGTCGTGCTTTGAAAGGAGAAATAGAAAGGATGATTCAAGAAAAATTGATTGTAGTGCAAAACATTGGCACTACTAGTGTCCTATGGAATCCTTCACCAACACACGATAATGCACAATACGTTGGAAGCAATGAGTTAAACACGGGGATCCGAAACTTATCTGTTGAAGAAAATTTGTTGGACAGTAGTGGAAACTCTAGTCATGCTGATATGCAAACCAGTGGCTAAGATGTCAAGCTCAGTAATTGGGAACACCCTCCTCTCCTTACTTGGAAGGGGTTTTGGTAGTTTGTTTTCTTTTTCTTTTTGATTTTCAAATTATTTTAGAGTTGTATTTTAAAATCTATCTTGTTTTGTTTCTCTGTCGTTTTTGTTTAAACCCTTCTATCTTTTCGTTCAATGAAATGTGGTGTCGTTGTTATTTTATCTTATTTTAAGTTGTTTGTTTGTTTTCTTTACAAGGTTTATTTTATGTTGGTTCTAGTAATATGACATGCCGACGGAATTTTTAGCTAGATCTTAGAATCCAGTTTAAGCATAAACTTTGAATCAAAGGGCTAAAGTTAGAAAAAACATTTGCGAAATAGGTAGAGTGTTGAGATCTTTGGTGACCATGCTGAAGCCTTCTTTCAAAATTAAGAAATTATTTGAGAATCACAAGAGTAACTTGGTCAATAATTGAAAGACATATCTCAATTAGGTCAAACAGTAGTGCACGATACCATATCAAGAGGAACAAAAAGAAAATTAACTTCACGAAATCATGAGTCATTCAATGTGAGGAATGTACAACAAAAGTGGTTATACTAGACAAGCACAGCAGAAGTAGTGACATACAAGCTTAGTTAAAGTTAATTCTGTAAAAGATGTCACGAATGATCTTCATCTTTCACTTTTATATTGCATGATATGTACTTGTATTTTCAAGGACTGATAGACAAAGGCATTTCATTCTGCTATCTAAACATCGTGTCATCTTTTATTTACCCCATTTGAGCTTTAGATCTATTTTCTTTCATACCCCTCGTTTGGAATCAAGATAGAGTCAGCAAATTTCAAAAGAAAGGTATCGAGCAAAAGAATAAAGTCATAAAAATTTCTAAAAAAAATGCGAAAAAATGTGTCCAAAAAGAAATAAAAGAAAAATGTTGTCAAAAAAATAAAATTTTAGAGATCTCGAAGAGAAAAAGAGCCAATAAAAAAAAGAAGAAAAGAAATAAGAATCAAATAAAAGAACAAGTTGCTGGAACTACGTGTGACCTGATTATCCTCTCACGGGAGTGAGATACATAGGCTACCCTACTCTAGCCTCGGTCCAACCAAATAAACAAATTAGAATTACCTGTCAAAAAAAAAAATGGGGCATGAGTTAATTTTTATTATTTGAGTTGATTCCAAAAGTTGTAAGTCCCATCACACTTCAAGTTGTCATTTGGACCTTATGCCATCCTTTCTTTCTAACCATATCCATGAGCCAAGTTATAACCAAAGAAAGAACTTTAGATCAATTTTTGAGAATGTTAAGGCTAAGCATGCAATGGATGTGATGATGCATTTGGGAACTACTTATCTTCCATAGCATAAGGAATCAGGAGAAAAATAAAATGAGAGAGTCTTATTGGTGAAAACCCTCACGGGCACCCTAAGACGATTGTGAGTTGAGATAAATAAAATGAGATAATCTTATTGATGAAAATCCTCACGGCCACCATAAGACGATTGTGAGTTGAGAAAAAGAAAATGAGAGAGGCTTGTCAACGAAAATCCTTCAAGGCGTCACTAGCCGAATGAGGTCTCTGAATACAATTGTCCCAAGTAAGTAACTCAGTTTCAGGGTTATTAACTCAACAACAATTGGTGGAAAGTTTGGATGAAAAGATCAGACAGCTTAATCTAAAATGCATGGCAAATCATTAGAACTGATTGTCATTTTTAGATGAATTTTTCTTTTCTTTATTTTTGAAAAGGGACAAACATTGTCTTTTCTTTCCTTTCTATATTTCTATTTTATTGTCCTTTTGAGTTTGTCATTCAAACAAAAAATTATTTTTCTCGGGTCTTTGAGTCAAGTCCATGTCAAAACAAGTGAGAAAGGATTTCAAAAGTGGTTACCAACTTCTTCAATTGCATAAAGCAAGAAAAAAGGCCAACATATGAAAGAAACATAATTGTAAGTCGAAACAAGACAAGCAGAATGTTTTTTTTTTCAGAAAACAAGTTTGGGAAATTGAGGAAATATCAAGGTTCAAAGAATTTATCTGAGAGACATACCAAAGTGGAGATACTGTGCTTGCTTCTAACTCACTTTTAATGATCTGAGTTTGGGTCATTGGTGCAGCAAGACAAGTGCAAGAGAAATCACCTCAAAAGCCAAAGCCATAAGCCAACCACCCTGCTTTAAACTCACAAGTTTTCTTTGTATGAAACAGAAAAGTTACTACCTTCTAATCAAAGGATTCATAGTGCAAATATACAAAGGTGTAATTCCTCGTTTTTGCAAATACAAGAGCAGTATTGCTGTACAGGTTTGGTAATCACTATTATGGTAAAACTCATCATCTTGTATCCCTAAGAGACATATTATCTAATTTGGGTCTTTCATGTCTCATGGCTAAGAGGTGTACTCCTAATTTGAGTCGTTAATTCTAAAAGATTCATTTTTAGTAAGAATTTTTCACTTTCACTCTTAAGAGAAGGACTTGTAAGTCTCAGTCATTGAAATTTACCCTCAAAAGGTACATTTGTTGATCATAATCTTGATTCATCTTTGCATTTTGCATTGTTACAAGTAGCTATGATTGAGTTTGACTCCCACAAAAGCTTTTGATGATAAACTGGGGCAAAAAGAAAATTTAATTCCTGTTATTTGGAACTTCATTTTAGGACCCTCCTATAAAATGAGACTTTAATTTTCTGTTAAATGAAATCTTTCTTTATTATAACCTTTGTGTGGGATAATTTTCGTTCTAGTTTTGATTTTGATTTTACGAGCCTGCCTAGAGAATAGGGTGATGAAATTGCAAGTCAGGAGCCCGCCTGGAGAACATGGTGATGAAATGGTAAGTCAGGAGCCCTCCTGGAGAATAGGGTGATGAAATCGAAAGCCAGGAGCCTACCTGAAGAATAGGGTGATGAAATTGAAAATCTGGAGCCCACTTGAAGAACAGGGTAATGAAATAGCGAGTCAAGAGCCCGCCTAAAGAATAGGGTGATGAAATAGCGAGTTAGGAGCCCGTTTGAAGAACAGAGTTACGAAATAGCAAGTCAGGAACTTTCCTGAAGAACAGGATGATGAAATAGCAAGTCAGGAGCCTGCCTGATGAATAGGGTGATGAAATTGAAAGTCAGGAGCCTGCCTGAAGAACATAGTAATGATATGTCAAGTCAGGAGCGCGCCTGAAGAATAGGGTGATGAAATTGAAAGTCAGGAGCCCGCCTGAAGAATAGGGTGATGATATGGCAAGTAAAGATCCAACCTGATGAACAGGATGATGACATAGCAAGTTAGGAGCCTGCCTGAAGAACAGGGTGATAAAAGGGCAAGTCAAGAGCCCGCCTGAAGAAGAGGGTAATGAAATTGAAAGTTAGGAGCCCGCCTGAAGAACAAGGTGATGAAATAGCAAGTCAGGAGCCCGCCTGAAGAACAGGGTGATGAAATAGCAAGTTAGGAGTCAGCCTTAAGAACAGAGTGATGAAGTAGCAAGTCAGGAACCCTCCTGAAGAACAGGTAATGAAATTGCAAGTCAAGAGCCTATCTAAAGAACGAGGTGATGAAATAGCAAGTTAAGAGCTCTCCTGAAGAACAGGGTGATCAAATCGCAAGTCAAGAACCCGCCTGAAAAATAGGGTGATGAAATTGAAACTTAGGAACTCGCCTGAAGAACAAGGTGATTAAATAGCAAGTCAGGAACCCGCCTGAAGAACAGGGTGATAAAATTGCAAGTAGGGAACCCGTCTGAAGAATAGGGTGATAAAATTGAAAGTCAAGAGCCCTCCTGAAGAACAAGGTGATGATATGGCAAGTCAGGAGCCTACTTAAATAATAGGATGATAAAATTGCAAGTCAGGAGCTCGCCTGAAGAACAAGGTGATGAAATTGCAAGTCAGAAGCCCGCCTGAAGAACAGGGTGATAAAATGGCAAGTTAGGAGCCCGCTTGAAGAACAAGGTGATGAAATAGCAAGTCGGGGCCCATCTGAAGAACAGGGAAATGGAATGATAAGTCAAGATCCCACCTGAAGAACAGGGTAATAAAATGGCAAGTTAGGAGCCCGCCTGAAGAATAGAGTGAAGAAATTAAAAGTTAAGTAATAAGGTTAAGAGATTGAAAGTCAAGAAATAATGTGATGAGTAAATTACAAGTCAGGAGCCCTCCCAAAGAATAGAGTGATGAAATTGCATGTCAGGAGGCCGTTTGAAGAATAGGATGATGAAATTGCAAGTCAGGAGCCTGTCTGAAGAACAGGGTGATGAAATGGTAAGTCAGGAGCCAGCCTGAAAAACTTGTGATGAAGTAGCAAGTCAAGAGCCCGCTTAAAGAACTGGGTGATGAAATGGCATGTCAGGAGCCCGCCTGAACAACAGGGTGATGAAATGGCAAGTCAGGAGTTTACCTGAAGAACAGGGTGATAAAATGGCAAGTTAAGAGCCCACCTGAAGAATAGGATAATGATATGACAAGTCAGGAGCCACCTGAAGAACAGGGTAAAGAAATTGAAAGTCAAGCAGTAAGGTTAAGAGATTGAAAGCCAAGCAAGAAGGTGAAGCAACTAAAAGTCAATAAAGTGAGGAAATTACATGACAGGAGCCCGCCCGAAAAATAGGACGATGAAATTGAAAATCAAAAGATTAAAATAGCAAGTTAGGAGCCCGCTTGGAGAACATGGTGATAAAATTAAAAGTCAAGCAACCAGGTGAAAAAATTGTTAGTCTGGAGCCCGCCTGAAGAATAGAGTAAAGATTTTCAAATTCAGATCAAATTTTAAAGCACCGCTAACATGGTCAGTTTTTGAGTTTATCTCCAACATCAAATTTTGTATGGAAAAAGAATCTATTCTCACGTTCAATCCAAAGAAAATCAAATCTTTTGTCAATTTTAAAAGAATTAGTAACACAAGTCAAGAGTCAAGAGAAACTATATAGATAGGACTTTTGTAATTTCTGTTATCTTTTAACTTGTAATTTTTATTTTTTTAATGGCAGAGCTGATGGAACCTCGATGGGACCTCACTCGAATCCCCAACTTGGTGTAGTTTCTCTCCTTCCAACCCTTTGAAATACCTGTGACTTGACTCTCACATAACTAGAGATAGGTAGAATGCCCTAAATCAAGTTTCCTTTTGTATATTTTTTTTGAATAATGGTCGGGATAAAATTCTGTCTCGTTATCTACTTCTCTATCTGAAAACACTTTGTGCTTACATTCAAAGGGAGCATGATCTAGACATGTAATTTTATTCCTCCACATATTTTACCATTTTACCCCATTTTACCATACACCTTTATCCATGTGATAAGTTCCACACAATAACAAATCTAACAAATTCTTAACAACTTTTAACACCTCATCCTAATAAACCCTCAACAAATTCACCACCCACCCTAACTAATTTTTCCACCTCATACCTCTTATCCCATACCCCCTTCTACCCACATACCCCATCCCACTCATGTTTTTCCTACTTACAATACACATGACATATAAATAATACACTAACTCACCTCACAATTTCCATTTGATATTGAATACACACAGCAACAACGGACAGACATATACAATTCTGACATACACTCTCACAGATTCCATTCACAGCACACATAATACATATACACTCACCTTGCCATTAACAGACACGAACACACACTCTAAAAGAATTTACTCATGCACAATTACACACACTTCACTGAAAAATACATAATTCTCACAAATCTTCATAGACAAATGCCTCACATAATTTTCTACACATAATAGATCTCTCAACACACATACATGAGATACAAACATAAGTTGCTGCTATACAGTGAGAATCGATAGAGAGAGATAGAGGTAAAAAGGGAGAGAAATAGTTAAGAGAGGTTCATTCCGGCGATCAGAGTTCGTCGGAGCTCCGTCGAAATAGAGAGTAGCAACCCAGCTCCATGCTTTTGCGGAATCCATTGAAAAATGACCTATTGAGTGTCAATTCCAACAAGGATTTGTCAAAAATACCACCAGTAATCAGCGATGAGGCAAATCCAACCAAAATATCCCAAAATCTGACTAAACATCATTGGAAAACCATTTTAAATGACCCATCCTCATCCACGATCGAACCCACATCAAAAATTATGAATGGGTTTTGTTGGTCTTTGGGATCTTGTTGCAATTTTGGTGGAAACAGTAAAGACATACCGAGGTTGGGATTGTTCTTATTGGGGATTCAAATAGAGGTTCTTCGGCACTAATTTTGTCTCTTCATTCGTGTAATATTGAGTTTTAAATCTTCAAAATGAGGTTCAATTCTACTCTTTCACCTCTTTTTATTTCATTATTGATGATATCCGGTATATTGAATTGAATATCGTGTTTCGATTAATCTTGGTTGGTGGTGAATTATTGCTTTTTCAATTTGTTGTTTGACTCCCTTGGATTATAAATTGTGTGATGAAATGATGTATCGTTAAGAATTCGAATAAGTTATTTGGGAAGACAATTGAAAATTTAATAAAAATGAGCTTTAGTTATTTATTGATGTCGTTGAATGTGATTATGCCATGATAGGTCAAGCTGGGTAGGCAAAAGGTAGGCTCGGGTAGGTAAATTATAGGTTGTGAATTTTTGAATGCTCGAATGTGTTGAATGACTTTTATTTCATGAATCTCTTGTACTCATTTGGTCGGGAAATGCCCCGAGAGATATTGTATTTATTATCAGAGAATGCTCCACGATATTTTGTACTCAAAAGATCGATCATAATCAAAACTCAGGACATCGGGTAAAGCATAGTGTAGGATAGTGAGAATAGTTCATGTTTTAATTTCAGTCGTTTATTTTGGATCTGTAATAAATTGGACACTATATTTTTTGACTTATTTTGTTTTTGTATGTTTGATTAATTGTTGTGTGTTTTATGTGGTTTATACATTCATAGTGTCATACTAGCCAATATACTCCACAAAGCAACTATGGTCGAACCACGAAATCGAGGGGAGTCTAACACCTTATCCTTGGTCAAAAGAATTCTTTAGCCAGAATCTTTGTTCGCGGGTCCGTTTTTTAGAGTCAACCTGGTTTGAAAAAAAAATTTTAAAGGTGACATGGCACACCCAATTTATGTCAAGTGACGACTCTAAGCTTAAATGTAAATAATCCTTTTTGAAATAAATTTTTATTTTTTGTCACTTACTAATAAAAGTCATTTTCAAACTTAAAATCAATCTAATCTTTTCGTTAAAAAAGGGGTGTGACAGCTCTAGCGACTCTGTTAGGGATTTTTCAGAATTCGAGCTTATATTTGAGTTGTATGGACTTAGTTTGACACTATAGGTGTATAAAAATTTTATTTGTGTTATTCCTTGTGTTATTATTTTATCATTGTTGGATGCCGACGTGCTCTTTGTTTACAATCTTTTTTTACGTGTTACCGCTTTATATCTATCATCATTTGCATAATCTGAGTCATTTCTTTCGCAACAAGTCCCGGAGTACACGCCGTGTACACGAACTCTAGTTGAGTCACCCTTATTTTAGAGGGGGATCCGTCAGACATATGGAGTGGGTGGAAAGTTGTTGCCGCCACTATCGATCATACACTCTCTCGAACAACCTTATTAGTGGGCCCCAACATAGGTCAACCTTTAGGTCATGCTTATCTGGAGACCTAGCGGGACCCACTTGATCCTTTTATAGGAGATTCACCTTAAAAGCATCTCTACGTGCTAAATGTTGCATTTTTTAGGGTAACAAGGTCATTTGACGGATTGATTTGGGAAAAACATGTGTTAGAAGTAAAATACGTTGGCATGAAAATATAGAAAAGAAAGAAAAAAAAGAGATAAAGAAAGGGTGAGTCAAAAAAATGAGTTTCATAGTTTTTAGAGTTCTTTATGACTTTTGCTTTCACAAGTCAAAAATTCAATTTTTTTTATCTTTGGCACTCATTTTTTCAAAATATAAAAAAGCATCAAAAAGATCATTTTTTGTCCCCTTTAGCAAGCATTCATAATTCAAAATTTTCAAAAATATTTTTTTCAATAGGATCTTTTTTTTTAAAAAAAAAAAGAAAAATTCAAAAAAAAGATGGTAGGAGTTTTATATATTTCATATAACAAAAATACCAAAAAGATTTTTTCATTCATAGTTGTTGGTGTCATTTTTATGTGAAGTGTCAAGTGAAAAAACCAAAAGAAATTTTATGAACGTTGTTTATCATCTGTTTGTGGTCGTCTCTCTTAGGTTAGGGTTTAGTCGGTTGTTTAATCTTTATTTGTCCAATCTGGACGAACTACGCACACCTGATTCTCCACTCTCGGGAGTGACATACGTAGGCATCCCTTCTAGAGTTTAGTGATTTTATTTAAAAATCTAAAAAGATTTTCTTCACTTTTCATTTAGAGTAGGTGTTTCATATATATCTTTAAAATAAAACTACAAAAAGATTTTCCTTTAATAGTTTCAAGTTTCATTTTCATATAAAATTCAAATTCAAAAATCCAAAAAGATTTTTCTTTGGTAATCATAGGTTTCATTTTGTATAGAGAGTTTAAAACTGAAAAATTCAAAAAAGATTTTCGTCAATTCTTTTGACAATTTTTCTATTTTCTTTTCTTCTCAAAGTTTCAAAAAAAGAAGGAAAAGAGAGTTTGATCGGTCATGTTGTGCCAAAACTTTACGAACTACGCACACATGATTCTCCTCTCTCGGGGGGTGAGATACGTAGGTGCCCTTCTTGGGTTCAGTGATCTTTTCCAAAGAAAAAGAAAAAAGAAAAAGTTTTTGAGAAAGTGTTGAACTCTAACACGTTTATAATCTCTTGTTCAGTTAGTTTAAGGTGGTTGGTTTGTGGCATTATGACATTATAGCTGGTCCTCCATATTACACCAAATCAAAGGAAGGGTTAATTGTGTTCAACAAGGATATAGAGAATGACATTATGGATCAAATAAAGAATCAAGAAAATGAGAGTTTAAAGCAAGAGATTAGACGACTAAGGCAACAAATTACAAAAATGCACCAATCTTGGTCAAGTGAGTTTCCTCTTCATCCATGTCCTGCTATTGATCCTACAGATACCTCGAGTTTTCCACCAAAATCACAAAGTCAGTTTCCTACTATTATTGATGTACCGCAACATGACTCAGAATTCACTCCAAGCCAAAAGCATCCCAATACTTCCACCACTCTTTCTCTAGATCCTCAGTATAAGCCTGCTACATTCACAACACCATATGTCATCTGTGATTTTGTTGCTCAATCCTCTATTAAGGCTTCCACATTGGTCCGCCCACTGGTTGTGTTTTCTCATGCTGCTAGTGGACCCATGTTAAATACTCTTGGTGATCATTGTTAAACTTTGGAGCCCACATCAATGTTAGTTAGACCATCAAAATTTATTAACAAGAAGTCTAGCGTGTTAGAAGAGCCAGAGAAAATGGTTGGAAAAATGAAGAGTGAAGAAAGGGCTATGAAAAGTTCCCTAGGACCTGCGGGTAAAAAAAATGTTTTATAAAAAGACTAGGACATGCCTTCAAGTGTTAATCCTCATTAATTTCTTGAGATATCAAAATTTGAGGAGCAAAATGGACATGACGAATCCACAAAACATTTGGGATAATATTGCAATCAATTAAGGAAAACTGGAGGGAAGAAGAAAGAGAAAGATACAACTGCTATTGTAGTTGGACAACGAGCATGTCCAAGAAGACCAAGTCATCATTACCCTTAGTCTCAAGCCCAAGTTCATACCCAAGCTCTCTATAATTTTTCCCAAAATCTATTATACTCTATTTCCCCACTCTATATCTAATTTATCACGCACAACCATATGTTCAACTCCCTTCTTACTTACAATGGCGCGCACCAACTCTTCAGAGTCACCCTTCAACTCTACAAACATATTAAAGCCTCTCTAGGCTTGATTTTTGATCCAAGTAAAACAATGAGAAGATGCAAAAGTCTAGGATAGTTTCACACCAATTGGAGAATCATATGCCAATTGTAGACACCTAATTTTGTCCCTCTCAAAACCTAATTCATCTATTTTTATCTCACGTTATCATACACCCTTACCCATGTGATTACACCCCACAAAAATACAAAAATAACAACCCTTAACTAATTTTATCTTATCCTAACAACCTACTCAATCAAAATAAACCACACCACTACCACACCCCTACCCCACGTGACCCCCTACCTACCCTTTGTTTTCTTTTTCTTTTTCTTTTTTTTGTTTGTTTTTTCACACGTTATTTACATAGAGGGAGAGATCATGTAAGAAAAAAAGGGGTCCACTAGGATTAATCCAATCTTTTCTTTCCATTTTGAAAAAGAAAAAGAAAAAGAAAAGGAGAACAATATATACACACAACAAACAAAAGAAGAGGGTCCCACCACTAACCAATTCACACTCACGGAATCGTCACATATATACACTGATACCTCACCATTTTTTGGATTCCAAGATTTACAGCTCAGAATACACTATCAACACACAGAGGTCGCTAAAAACACACACAGATAGGAAGAGAGAGTGAGAAATCGAGAGAGAAATTTGGATGAGTTTTTCACCTAAAACTTTATCGTTGTAGACCGCATCTCCATTTTCGGTTGATACCGAGATCACCAGAGCTCAAGCGTAGTTAAGGGTCCTCGTTTTTCAGTTCAAAATCCATCGGAAAACACCTAGTCATTGTGATTTTTGTTTTGGTTCATTAAGTTCGGTACTGGTTTTGGGATTTAAGTTCAATTTCAGTTTTGAGTTTGGATTTTTGGTTTTGGGATTTAAGTTTGATTTCAGTTTCGGGCTTCAATTTTCCCAATTTGAGTTGGTTTTGTTTCATTGTTGAGTCTAGGTTCGAACCAAACTTTTGATTTTGGTTAACGATATCGAGTTGGTCGAGTTTGGTGTTGGGGTTTTGCTCGTTGGTCGAGGTTTCAATTTGCAGATTTGGAATACAAATTTCTTCTATTCATTCAAATTATATTTGAATTTGAAAGCTTCATTTGAGGTCCAATTCTCTCCACTCTCCCTTTATTTTAATTTCGATGTGATTGTGGATGTGATTCGATGTTTTTGTGCTATTTTTTTTGGATGATTTTGGTGATGTTTGATGTTGTTTTCTTTTGAATAATTGATCTCAACGGTATAAAGGTGATAATATGAATTTGAGTTTGTATCGAAAGGGAATTTGGGGTGGGAATTGAAAGATTGGTAGAGTGATTTTGGCTTAATTTTGATTCATTGACTATGTTAATTCCGTCAAACTTGATTGTATCATGTCTTGGGTCGGGCATCGATAGTCAAATTCTAGGTTTTGGGGTAGGCAACTCATAGGATTCTAATCATCGAATGTGTAAATATTTGGGTTGAGTGATTTTCTTCATTTTTATTGCATTTCATTAAATGTATTCATTTAGCTAGAGAATGCCTCGAAGCTTATTTTGTATTTATTCACCGGGGAAGGTCTCGACGTACCATATATGCAAAGGCGGTTCGTAATCAAGGCCCGAGGCATCGGGTAAGGCATTGAAGCTTAGCCTAGGATTAGTTCAGAATATGATTTATTTTTTTTTTGCATTTTTTATTTTGGTACTGTATAATTCGGACTGAACTTTATTTTGGTTTTGAATTTTTGTTTGATTTATTTGTTTTGTGTGTTTACGTGGTTTGTAAATTTTATAGCACCAAGTTAGCTGATACGCTCCACCAAGAGACCATGGTCGAACCACCGGACCGAGGAGTGCCTAACACCTTACCCTCGGTCAACAAAATTCCTTAGCCGGAGTCTCTATTCGCAAACCAGTTTAAAGAGTCAAATCGTTTTGAAAAGGATTTTTTAAAGGTGACTTGGTACACCCGATTATACCAAGTGGCAACTCTGAGTTTTGAATATAAATAATCCTTTTTGTCATTTCATAATAAAAACCCTTTTGAACTTAAAAACAATATCTTTTTTGTTGGAGTTAAAAAAGGGACGTGACAGCTCTGGCGACTTTGCTGGGGACTTTTCAGAATTCGAGCTTATTTTGGAGTTGTATCGGCTTAGTTTGACACTATAGGTGTATGGACATTTTGTTTGTGTTGTTTTGTGTTATGGTATTATCACTGTTAAGTGTCTACGTGCTCTTTGTTTATAGTTTTATCTTATGTGTTACCTCTTTATATCTGTCATCATGTGCATAACCCGAGTCATTCTTTCTATAACAAGTCCGTCGTACACGTGTTGTACACGACCTCTAGTTGAGTCACCCTTATTTTAGGAGGGAGCCGTCGGTATTATGGAGTAGGTGGAAAGCAAAGTAGCTACTATCGACCATACGGTCCCCCGAACAGCCTTGTTAGTGAACCCCAACGTAGGTCAGCCTTTAGGTCATGCTTATGTGCATCATATTGAAGACCTAGCGGGGCCCACTTGGCCCTTTGTAGGAGACTCATCTCTAAAGCATCCCTACGTGCTAAATGTTGCATCTTTGAAGGTAACGTGGTCATTTGATGGACTGATTTGGGGAGAACATATGTTGAAAGTAAAGTATGTAGATAACAAATCATTTGAAAAAAAAAAGTTTCATAGCTTTTAGTGTTCTTCATAACTTTTGTTTTTCACAATTCAAAAATTCAAAAAGATTTCTTTATTTTCTGCACTCATTTGTTCAAAAATCAAAACATCAAAAAGATTTCTCACTTTGTCTCCTTTAGCATGCATTCATAATTTGAAATTTTCAAAAAACATTTTTAGCAGTTTTTATAAAAGAAAATGAAAAATGGTAGAAGTTTTGTATATTTCATATAGCGAAAATGTCAAAAAGATTTTTTCCTCTTTCATAGTTGTTGGTGTCAGTTTTGTGTGAAGTGTTTAATTGAAAACCCAAAAAGATTTTATTTATCATCGTCCATCTATAATCACGTATCTCAAGTCAAGTCTTAGTTTGTTTTAATCCTTAATTGTCCAATCTGAATGAAATACGCACCCCTGATTCTCCTTTTTCTGGAGTGAGATACGTAGGCAGCCTATTAGTTCAGGGATCTTATTTAAAAAATTCAAAAAAAATAATTTCTTTACTCTTTATTTAGAGTAGGTGTTTCACATATGCCTCGAAAAGAAAACTACAAAAAGATTTTCCTTAATAGTCGTAGGTATTTTTGGTTGATCTTATTTTAAAAATTCAAAAAGATTTTCTTCACTCTTCATTTAGAGTAGGTGTTCCATATGCATCTTTAAAAGAAACTACAAAAAGATTTTCCTTTAATAGTTTCAAATTTTATTTTTATATGAGTTTCAAAATTGAAAACCCAAAAAAATTTCTTTGGTAATCATAGATTTCACTTTGTATAGGGGTGTTTAAACCTGAAAAATACAAAAAAAAAATTTGTCAATTCTTATGACAAATTGTTATTTTCTTTTCTTCTTAAAGTTTCAAGAAAAAGAAAAATAAAAAGAGTTAATTTGACCATTTTGGCAAGACTTCACGAACTACGCACATTTGATTCTCCTCTCCCAGGAGTGAGATATGTTGGCGCCCTTCTTTGGTTTGGTGATCTTTTCAAGAAAAAAGTGATTTTGAAAAATTGTTAAACTCTAATGCATTGGCTATCTCTTGTCCAGTTAGTTTAAGGTGGTTGGTTTGTGGCATTTTGGCTGGTCCTCCATATTGCTCCAAGTCAGAGAGAAAGTTATGACCAATAAGGATACCGAGTTTGTTGTCACTAATTAGATAGGGAGTTCGGGAAATGAGAATGTAGGAGCTAATGAAGAGATTCGAAAATTAAGGCAGCAAATGATAGAAATGCATCGAGCTTGGGCTAATGGGTTCCCACCTCCTCCATTTCCCACTGATAATCTGGAATATCTTTCTAGCTTGCCTCCAGTATCACATGCACAGTTTCCTATTTTTGTTGACACGACACAACATGCATCAGGATCGACTCCGGGGCAATAATATCCGAACACTTCCAATGCTCATTTCCTCACTCCTTAATACAAAACTACCACATACTCGGCTCCACCTTCAATTCCTATTTTTACAACTCCACTCCCATATGAAGCTCCTGTTTCTGAGGGTCATCCAACAGTCGTGATTCCTCACTCTATAAGAGAGCATGTATTGAATATTTCTGGTGATCAACATTATGCTTCCAAACCTATATTTAAGTCAACTGGTCATTATGGCTACACTCACCCCCCTAAATTTCCTCTTAAAACTGAGAAGCCTATTATGACAAAAGAACAAGAGTAAATGACCAAAAAATTAAGAAGCTAGGAACTAGCTATGAAAAACTTGCAAGGACTCGGGGGTACAAAAGTGTCTCATATAACGATCTGTGCATGTTTCCAGATGTTCATCTTCCTGTTGGTTTTAAAATGCTGAAGTTTGAGAAGTATGATGGACATGGAGATCCTGTAGCACATTTAAGACGCTATTGCAACCAACTAAGGGGCGCTGGAGAGAAGGAAGAATTACTTATGGCATATTTCGGTGAGAATTTTTTAGGTCTAGATTCAGAATGATTTATTGACCAAGACATCAACAAGTGGAATAGTTAGGATGACCTGGCTAATGAATTCGTGCAACAATTTTAATACAATATGGAGTTGATTCCTGACGAGAAATCCCTAACTAATATGAAGAAAAAAAGTACTGAAACTTTCAGAGAGTATGCGATTATATGGCGTGAACAAGCTGCTAGGGTGAAACCGCCAATGAAAGAAAGTAAGATAGTGGAGGTGTTTATTCAAGCATAGGATGAAACATATTATCAACACTTGGTACCTACATTAGGCAAGCCATTTATTGAGGTCCTCAAAATAGGGGAGATGATAGAGGATGGAATTAAGATCGGTCACATTATGAATTTTGCAACATTGAAAGCGACCACTCAAGCGATTCAAAATGGTTTGGGAAGTGTTGGAGGGAAGAAGTATGAGAAAGATGCATCTGTTATTATAGTTGGACAACAGGCACGGGAAAAAGGACCACACCATCGTTACCCACAGGCTCAAACCCAAGTTTATGCCCAAGCTCCATAGAATCTTTTCCAAAATCTATTATACTACAATCCCCCACTTCCATATCTAGTATATAACGCACAACCTCATGTCCAACCCTCATCTTACCCACAATGGCACAATCCAACTTCTCAGAGTCTTCCTCTAACTCCATAAACATACCAAAGCCCTTCTAGGCCAGATTTTTGGTCCAAGCCAAACAATGAAATGAGGCAGAAGTCGAGGGATAGCTTCATGCCTATTGGAGAATTGTATGCAAGTTTATTCCAGAGATTAGTACAGCGGGGCATGATCAGTCCTCTCCTTAGGTATACTCTTGATCCACATTCAAGAAGTTTTGATCCTAATGTACGATGTGCATATCATTCTGATGTTCAGGGTCACAGTATTGAATATTGTTGTGCTTTGAAAAAAGAAATTGAAAAGCTGATATGCAAACCAGTGGCTGAGATGATAAGCTGAGCAACTGAGAAGTAACCTTTCTCCCTATTAGGAAGAGTTCATTTTATGTTGACTCTAGTGATATGACAAGTTTGGGGAATTTTCAGCCAGATCTTAAAATCCAGTTTAAGCATAAACATTGAATCAGAGGGTTAAAGTTAGAAAAAGAGAGCATTTGAAAAAATAGATAGAGTGCTGGGGCATTTAGTGATCAAGTTGAAGCCTTCTTTGAAAATTAAGACCATTATTTTGAGAATCGTGAGAATAACTTGGTCATCAATTGAAAGACATATCTCAATTGGTCAAGTAGTGAATGTGCGATTATGTCAAAAGGAACAGAAAAAAAATCAGCTCCACGAAGTCATGAGTCCTTCAGCATGAGGAATGTACAACGAAAGTGGAGTTGTATGTTTGACAAGGGTAGAAGAAGAATTGACACGTGCTCAGTTGAAGTTAGTGTTGTTAAAGTGTCACAAATGATCTTCATCTTTCATTTCATATTGCATGATGTGTACTTGCATTTTTAAGGATTGATATGACGAAGACATTTCATTCTGCTATCCAAACAGTGTGTCATTCTTTGTTTACCCCATTTGAGCTTTAGTCCTATTTTCTTTCATACCCCTCTTTTGGAATCAAGATAGAGTCAACAAAGCTCAAAAGAAAAGTGTCGAGCAAAGCAATATAGTCAGAAAAATTTCAAAAAAAAAGAAGAGAGAGAGAAGAAAATATTTCCCAAAAAAAAGAAAGAAAAGAGTCAACAAAAAAAAAATAAAAAAATCAGAATCAATCAAAAGAACAAACTGCCAGAACTACGCATGACCTGATTCTCCTCTCTCAAGGGTGAGATACGTAGGCTGCCCTACTAAGGGCTCGGTCCAACCAAATAAACAATTTAGAACCCAGTCAAAAGAAACTGGGGCATGAGTTAATCCTCATTGTTTGAATCGATTCCAAAAGTTGTAAGTCCTACCCTACTTCTAGTGTTGTTTGGGCCTCATGTCATCCTTTCTTTCTAACCTTATCCAAAAGCCAAGTTATAATCAAAGAAAGACCTTCAGATCAATCTTTGAGAATATTAAGGCTAAGCATGCAATGAATATGATGATGCATTTTGGGTACTACTTGTCTTCCTCAGCATAGAAATACATGTTTTGCGGAAATTTTGACTTTTGAAAGAGTCACCACTTAATTTTGAAAAGAAATTAAGAAACCTTTATAAAACACTTTAAACGATCTAAAATATAAAAATCATTTAAGTTAAGAGATTCTGAGTAAGCGGTTCCTATTAACGTTTTAGGAAGGTGTTAGGCACCTAAAACATCCGCTAACTTGCGATTATCCGGACTATTTGAAAATCGTCTTTTCATTAACTTCGAAAAGATTAATTTGTTGAAAAGTAGTTGATTAGAAATTTTTTTTTTTTGCAAAATTAGTTTTTTAGCGACTTTAGTTAGGGACTTAACTAGGTTCGTAAAGGAGCACGTAAACAGGTAAACAACAGGAAAAGGGAAAGGGAAAAGGAGAGAAGTAATGATTTAGGCTTTAAGCCCAAATCATCGACCCTGTCCTAAACTAGTTCGGTTTTCAACCCATAACCTGTCCTAATTCTATGTTTTCAAGCCCCTTTTCAGCTCGAATTTCACTTCACCTGTATTAAATACAACTTTGACTTTGTGGCCCGAATGAATAAATAAATAAATAAATAAGTAAATAAATAAAATTGATAAGTAGACAAATAAACTAATCAATGAGATTTTTGAGTTTCTTTGCCGCTTTAAAGATGGGGCTTTAACCTATCTTCACTCTCTCCTTACGAATCCTTGCATTCGTATACCATGAGATTGAGATTTGAATGTTCTCAAAGAGTTGATTCGATGAGGTAAATGTAATCAAGAGTTCATGACGAAATCAGCCACAACAAGTTCACATGCATCAAAATAAAGGGGAAAAGGTTAATTGCACGTTATGACCAACTGTGACTAATTACACGGTATAATCTAACTGCAAATGATAGTTTAGAAAGCTGACACCCAAGACAGTCCAAAATAACATGAAAGAATCTTTGAATTCATTATCTTATTTAAGATAGCATTTGGAAAAGAAAAAAAAATCAAAGTTTCAAAGTTTGAGCATACCATATTCTTTTAAACGATGGCATCGATAAAACATCAATTTGCAAATGACAAAGAAGACACTAAACTGACTTCAGACCACAGAGTTTAATATAGAACAAATCCAGCTCAATTCCCCCAAAAAAAATAAACCAAGAACCACCAGTGTTCTACCGAATGGTATACGATTCAAATCAATGAAATTTACGGGTGTATTTTACTAAAATAGAGCAGAACCTGAAACTAATCGAGCCGATTTGAATCGAAATCAGAAGAAAAAAGTAGTCATGGTAATAAATCAATAGCCATGAAAGGGTTCCTACAAACTTATCAACTTATAAGACTGCCAATGCGATGATCTAAAGAAGATAGATGAAGCAAAAGGTAAAGGTAAAGATGCATAGCAAAACAACATACTAATTCGAATAAGACTGTCTAAAACCAAACAAATGGTAGGTAAGTAGTCACGAAATGATTCTAAACTATTTCATCAAATTAAATATCTTGAATCAACCCTTTTCTCTTCTTGTCAAGTAATGGAAGGACATAAACTACAAGATATTGGGGATCCTTAGGATCAGTGTCATGACCTCATAAAGAAAAAACTTACACATCTCTTTCAATATCACGAATCGAAAAGACCTTACGATTTTCAATCGCAAATCACTATTGACCGTAAAAAACTCAAGAACAAAACAAGCTTCTAAAATTCCCACTTTTAATCCTAAAAAAAAATCTCAAACTGCTGAAGGTTGCAAAAGTAACAAAACAAACTAAAATATTCGCAATAACAAGCTTAAAAGTCTAATTGCAGGCATTCGACTAATCATGGTCTTGCAAAATTTTGAGAGTTTTACACCTTGAAATTAATAACTAAAAGAAATGTACGAACCATCCTCAGGGGAGAATATACACATAGAAATGATTTTGGACATTGACACGACCAAACCCATTCTCATGTTTAAAATTCTTCAACAAAATCATTTTATTCTTTCATGGACTTCAAACTAAGAAGACTATTGGCTTGAAATGAACCCAAAGCAACAAATCAATCTTGAAAAATTTACTAAAAAGGGAAACACAATCAGTGAACTAAAGGAAGGAGCCAATGAGATACAATATCTTTTTGTTCTCCTCCCTGTTTCGACAAGCTCAAAAGAAAGGGTTGTCGAGGAGATTCTAGGATCTCCTGGCAACCTTTCACTGTTAGACACATTTTGGTCATTCTTTTTGACATTTGTATTGCCAAAGAAACTTGTAAAAGTGGTCTTGCTAGTGATATTGCCAGCTAAATATAAGGGAAACAACTCGAACAAAACCAACATTCAACAAGCCAGTGAAGCAAAAAATTTGAAATAGGAATCTCTATCGAACTCAGTACGTAGGACTTAGAAGTAATATACAATACAAAGCAACATATTGGAAGATAATTAGCGATGGCAAAATCAAGTAACCAATTATGAAATTGAGACGCCTAAATGAGACTGAAAACCAAATTTTAACGATTGGACCCGGCGTATAGCATCAAACGTAATCACTTGACAAAACATTCCTTCATCCAACGTATCCCACGGTCTTACAAGACCTCTACAACAGATAGCCCAGCATACACGATAGTCTTAAATTATTTAAGACTATAGAATAAAGAGATGAAACAGAAGCAATCTTAAGCTTAAAGGAATAGGGTGTTACCTTTTAGGGAGCAGCTAATCGGGATGACGAGCTATCAGCAAAATTATCGCTACCGAAATCTCGCGACGTCGACCACCAATAGAGCATCTTTTTGCTTTTTCCTCTTAAAGATTTTGAAACCCCCCAGATTTTCAACTAAATATTTTCAACCTACATTTAGAAACTCCAAAAAAAAAAAATCCTTTCTCTGTTTTTGAATCAGAACCTCCCTCAGAAGATTTCCCTCTTTTTGAAACCTTAATTTTGACCCTAGAATTTCCCATCCAAAAAAAAAAGAAAAAAGCCCCCAATTTTTCTATACTCTCCTTCTTCGACCCTCCAAACCCCCCCTCCCCCCTTTTTCAAGAAACAAAGGCCCTCCTATATATAGAAGGTGGAAGAAAGGATCTTCTGGGATTTAAAATTCGAAATCCCTTTTTTAGCTAGGCGTTTCATTAGTAGCTATACCAATTTGGAAATGGTGGACCAATAGAATTGGCGAAATATGAATTCTCCCCCAGACGCAATGAAAAATCACCAAATATGTACCTAATTCGTACCCCCCATCCCAAAATTCGTGGAGTTGAACGTTGGGGGAGACACCTGGACTGTTTCTAGAAGATTTTGGATTCTTTCTTTCTCTTAGTGACGCGTGAGATGCGTGAAGAAAGATAGGGTCGGGTTAAAGCTGGTTTTCTCAATTTTGGGTCGAAGATGTTCATCGCGATTTTGGGTTGAAGAGGGATATCAGGTTTGACGTTGTTGTTCCTTTGCTTAGGGAGAGAAGAGGGATTACTGATGCTGGTGTTGCGTATATTGCTGAAAATGGGTTGGACAGAAATGGGTCGCGGAGAAACGGGTTGAAACTAGTGTTGTAGTTGTTTGGCTGTTGTTTGTTAGGTTAAGGGGAAGAGATGAAAGGGTTTGGGACGGTATGTGGCTTTGGACTGGGCTGATATTTCTGACTGGAAGAAATGAAGGGGAATGGGCCACTGGAGTTGGTTGTTGCTTGGGCCCGAAATTGTTAGTGTTGGGCCTGTTTAATTGAAAAGGGGGAAATGGGCTGCTGTTTGAAGAAAATATGAAATGGGCCCAGATATTTGGCAAAATTGGGATGGATAGTTTAGAAAAATAGTTTCGATTAACATTTAACCCATTCTAATTAAATTTTGATCAAATTAAAGGCTAATTGGCCAAATGTATTGCGATTGTGGCCAATTTTAATTTCAATTTATGATCAAATTTAATATATTGATTAAATTGAATTGAAATTAAATACGAATTAATACTTCTTTTAATCCCGAGTTTCTTGATTTAATAAAACCAAACAAGTAATTCTCCAAATAGATTATTTGTGAGAATAAATTATATTTAAATCAAGATTTAATTATTTAAATTTATTTTTCAAATAATCCTTAATTTAAAGTCCAATTTTGATGAAAATGTTCATTTAAATGACATTATTTATACAATCTCATATATGCAAATACGAAAAAATATATAATTATCACTTAAATAAAAATTTTAGCCCAAGTACCTATTTTAAAATGCATTTATTTGAAAAAAATAATTGATGTGATTTTATTTGAAAATTGAAGAAACTCGAGATTAAATGTAGTTGTGGAGGGCAAAAATTAGGTGTCAACAATACAAATGAGAGAGTCTTATTGGTAAAAATCCTTTCGGGCATCGTAAGAAGATGGTAAGTTGAGAGAAATAAAAATGATAGAGCCTTATTGATGAAAACCCTCACGGGTACCATCAGGCGATGCAGAGTTGAGAGAAAGAGAATAAAGGCTTGTTGGCGAAAACCGTTCAAGGCGCCACTAGCCGAATGAGGTCTTAAATGCAATTGAACTAAGAAAGCAACTCAGTTTCAAGGTCATTAACTCAACGACAATTGGTAGAAAGTTAGGACAAAAAGATCAAGCTGCTTAATCTAAAATGCATGGCATATTCATTAGAGTTGACTGTCATTTTTAGATAAATTTTTCGTTTCTTTGTTTTAAATGGGGACATTCATTGTCTTTCTTTCTTATTTTTATTTTATTTTCTTTAATCAGTTATCCAAATAAAATCATTGTCATTTTTTATCTTGTCTTTGAGTCAAGTCCACGTCATAACAAGTGAGAAAAAATTTTAAAATTGGCTACCAGCTTCTTCAATTGCACAAAGCAAGACAAAAGGCCAACACATGAAAGAGACATGATTGTGAGCCGAAATAAGGCATGCTGAAAGTTTTGTCAACAGACAAGTCTGAGAAATTATGGAAATATCAAGGTTCAAAGGGTTTATCTGAGAAGCATGGCAAAGCAGAAATACTGTGTTTGTTTTAGAGTCATGTTTTAGAGTCACTCTTAATAATCTGAGTTTGGATCAATGATACAGTGAGTCAATGACATATGCTAATGGTTGAAAGCAAGATTAAATGAGACAGGGGCAAGAGAAATTGCCACAAAAGTCAAAGCCACAAACTAGCCACCATGTTTTTAAAACTCACAAGTTTTCTTTGTATGAAATAGGAATACATGTTATCTTCAAATCAAGGACTTCAGGGTCTAAATATCAAAGGTTGCAATGCCTCACTTCCGTAAATGCAAGAGGCAATATTGCTGCACAAATTTGGTAATCAAAACCATGGTAAAAGTCATAATCCAATATCTCAAGGAGACGCATTTCCTTGTTTGGGTAATTCAAGCAGCATTTGTAAGGAGACGCACTTCCTTGTTTGAGTAATTCAAGTTACATTTGTGAGGAGACGCAGTTCCTTGTTTGGTTAATTCAAGCAACATTGGTAAGGAGACACACTTCCTTGTTTGGGAAATTCAAGCAACATTTGTAAGGAAATACACTTCCTTGTTTGGGTAATCCAAGAAACATTTGTAAGGAGACGCACTTCCTTGTTTGGGTAATTCAAGCGAAATTGGTAAGGAGACACACTTCCTTGTTTGGATAATTCAAGAGACATTTGTTAGGAGATTCATTTCTTTGTTTTGATAATTCAAGCGGTATTGGTAAGGAGACACACTTTCTTATTTTGGCAATTCAATTGGCATTTGTAAGGAAACACACTTTCTTATTTGGGTAATTCAACCAGCATTTGTAAGGAGACGCACTTCCTTGTTTGGGTAATTCAAGTGACATTAGTAAGGAGACACACTTTCTTATTTCATTAATTTAAGTGATATTTGTAAGGAGACGCACTTCCTTTTTTGGTTAATTTAAGAAACATTGGTAAGGAGACACACTTCCTAGTTTGGGTAATTCAAGAGACATTTGTTAGGAAATGAATTTCTTTGTTTTGATAATTCAAGCGGCATTGGTAAGGAGACGCACTTTCTTATTTTGGTAATTCAAGTGGCATTTGTAAGGAGACACACTTTCTTGTTTGGGTAATTCAACTGGCATTTGTAAGGAGATGCACTTCCTTGTATGGGTAATTCAACCGGCATTTGTAAGGAGATGCACTTTCTTGTTTTGGTAATTCAAGCAACATCTGTAAGGAGACACACTTCCTTGTTTAGGTAATTCAAGCGACATTTGTAAGGAGACGCACTTTCTTGTTTTGATAATTCAAGCAACATTGGAGCCCGCTCGAAGCACAGGGCGAATAAATGGAATGTCAAACAACAAGGTGAAGAAATTGAAAGTCAACAAATTGAAAAATAGTAAGTCAGGAGCCCGCATGAATAACAGGGTGATGAAACTGAAAGCCAAGCAACAAGTTAAGGAAATGGCAATTCAGGAGCCCGCCTGAAGAATAGGGTGATGAAACTCAAGTCAAGAGTCCAAAAGTAGCCACAAAGATAGGGCTTTTGTAATTTCATTTATGTTTTAACTTGTAATTATTATTTTTGATGTAATGACAGAGCCGCGGACTGGAACATCGACAGAACCTCGCTCGATTCTCCAACTAGGTATAGTCCCTTTTCTTTCAGTCCTTGGGAATACCTGTGACTTTATTCCCTCATAACTAGGGATGAGTACAATGTCCCAAGTCAAGAATTGGTTTCCCTCCTTCCTTCTATTTCTTTGGTTGAATAATGGTCGGGTCAAAATTTGGCCTCGTTGTCTAGTTTTTTGTCTGAAAACACTTTATGTTTACACCCAAAAAGGGAATGATGAAGACACCTAATTTTGTCCCTCCCAAAACCCAATTCATCCATTTTTACCTCACGTTATCATACACCCTCACCCATGTGATTACACCCCATAAAAATACAAAAATAACAACCCCTAACTAATTTTATCTTATCCTGACAACCTACCCAATCAAATTAAGCCATACCACTACCACACCCCTACCCCACGTGACCCTCTACCTACCTTTTATTTTTTTTTGTTTGTTTGTTCACACATTATTTACATAGAGGGAGAGATCATGTAAGAAAAAGAGGGGTCCACTAGGATTAATCCAATCTTTTCTTTCCATTTTGAAAAAGAAAAAGAAAAGGAGAACAATGTATACACACAACAAACAAAAGAAGAGGGGCCCACCACTAACAAATTCACACTCACGGAATTGTCACATATATACACTGAGACCTCACCATTTTTTTGGATTCTAGGATTCACAGCTCAGAATACACCATCAACACACAGAGGTCACCAAAAACACACACAGATTGGGAGAGAGAGTGAGAAATCGAGAGAGAAATTTGGATGAGTTTTTCACCAGAAACTTCATCGCTGCAGACTGCATCTCCATTTTCGATTGATACCGAGCTCACCGGAGCTCAAGCTTAGCTAAGGTTCCTTATTTTTCAGTTCAAAATCCACCGGAAAACACCCAGTCATTGTTCCTGTTACTGTTCTGATGGGTCCACCAGATTTTGAACTCACTGACTCTTTTGTTGCGATTTCTATTTTGGTTCATCAAGTTCGGTACTGGTTTTTGGATTTAAGTTTGATATCAATTTTGGGTTTGGATTTATGGTTTTGGGATTTAAGTTCAATTTTATTTTCGGGTTTTAATTTTCCCAATTTGAGTTGGTTTTGTTTCGTTGTTGAGTCCGGGTTCGAATCAAATTTTCGATTGCAGTTATCGATATCGAGTTGGTCGAGTTTGGTGTTGGGGTTCTGCTCGTTGGTCAAGGTTTCAATTAGCGAATTTGGTACAAATTTCTTCTGTTTGTTCAAATTATATTTGAATTCGAAAGCTTTATTTGAGGTCCAATTCTCTCCACTCTTCCTTTATTTTAATTTCGATGTTGTTTGCTTTTGAATAATTGATCTCAATGGTATAAAGGTGATAATATGAATTTAACTTTGTATCGAAAAGGAATTTGGGGTGGGAATTGAAAGATTGGTAAAGTGATTTTGGCTTAATTTTGATTCATTGATTATGTTAATTCCGTCGAACTTGATTGTATCATGTCTTAGGTCAGGCAACGATAGGTAAATTCTAGTTTTTGGGGTAGGCAAATCATAGGATTCTAATCATCGAATGTGTAAATATTTGGGTTGAGTGATTTTCTTCATTTTTATTGCATTTCATTAAATGTATTCATTTAGTCGCGGAATGCCTCGAAGCTTATTTTGTATTTATTCATTGGAGAATGCCCCGACGTATCATGTATGCAAAGGAGGTTCGTGATCAAGGCCCGAGGCATCGGTTAAGGCATTGAAGCTTAGCCTAGGATTAGTTCAGAATATGATTTATTTATTTTTTGCATTTTTTATTTTGGTGCTGTATAATTCGGACTGGACTTTATTTTAGTTTTGAATTTTTGTTTGATTTGTTTGTTTTGTGTGTTTATGTGGTTTGTACATTTTATAGTGCCAAGTTAGCCGATACGCTCCACCAAGCGACCGTGGTCGAACTATGGGACTGAGGAGTGCCTAACACCTTCCCCTCGGTCAACTGAATTCCTTAGCCAAAATCTCTATTCGCAAACCAGTTTAAAGAGTTAAATTGTTTTGAAAAGAATTTTTCAAAGGTGACTTGGCATACCCGATTATGCCAAGTGGCGACTCTGAGTTTTGAATAGAAATAATTCTTTTCCAAAATAAATTCTTTATTTTTGTCACTTTATTATAAAAATCCTTTCGAACTTAAAAATAATATCTTTCTTGTTGGAGTTAAAAAAAAAGGGGTGTGACACCAATCTATTCCAGAGATTAGTACAATGAGGCATGATCACTCCTCTCCTTGGGTATAACCTGACCCGCATTAAAGAAATTTTGATCCTCATGTATGATGTGCTTATCATTCTGGTGTTAGGGTAACATTATTGAGGATTGTCGTGCTTTGAAAAGAGAAATAGAAAGGATGATTCAAGAAAAAATGATTATAGTGCAAAACATTGGCACTACGAGTGTCCTACCGAATCCTTCACCAACACACGATAATTCACAATACGTGGGAAGCAATGAGTTAAACATGGGAATCCAAAACTTATCTGTTGAAGAAAATCTGTTGGACAGTAGTGGAAACTTTAGTCATGTTGATATGCAAACCAGAGGCTAAAATGTCAAGCTCAGTAATTGGGAACACCCTCTTCTCCTTACTTGGAAGGGGTTTTAGTAGTTTGTTTTGTTTTTTCTTTTTGTTTTTCAAATTATTTTAGAGTTGTAGTTCGAAATCTATCTTGTTTTGTTTCTCTGTCATTTTTGTTTAAACCCTTCTATCTTTTCTTTTAATGAAATGTGGTGTCCTTGTTGTTTTGTCTTATTTTAAGTTGTTTGTTTGTTTGTTTTCTTTACAAGGTTTATTTTATGTTGGTTCTAGTGATATGACATGCTGATGGAATTTTCAGCTAGATCTTAGAATCCAATTTAAGCATGAACTTTGAATTAAAGGGCTAAATTTAGAAAAGACATTTGAGAAATCGGTAGAGTGTTGAGATATTTGGTGACCATGATGAAGCCTTCTTTCAAAATTAAGACAATTATTTGAGAATCACAAGAGTAACTTGGTCAATAATTGAAAGACATATCTCAATTAGGTCAAATAGTAGTTCGCGTTACCATATCAAGAGGAACAAAAAGAAAATTAGCTTTACGAAATCATGAGTCATTCAATGTGAGGAATGTACAACAAAAGTGGAGTTGTATGCTAGACAAGCACAGCAGAAGTAGTGACATATAAGCTTAGTTAAAGTTAATTCTGTAAAAGATGTCACGAATGATCTTCATCTTTCACTTTTATATTGCATGACATATACTTGCATTTTCAAGGACTGATAGACGAAGGCATTTCATTCTGCTATCTAAACATCGTGTCATCTTTTATTTACCCCATTTGAGCTTTAGATCTATTTTCTTTCATACCCCTCGTTTGGAATCAAGTTAGAGTCAACAAAGTTCAAAAGAAAAGTATCGAGCAAAAGAATAAAGTCATAAAAGTTTCTAAAAAAATGAGAAAAAATGTGTCCAAAAAGAAAGAAAAGAAAAAAGTTGTCAAAAAAAATAAAATTAGAAAGATCTCAAAGAGAAAAAGAGCCAATAAAAAAAAGAAAAGAAAGGAAATAAGAATCAAACAAAAGAACAAGTTGTTGGAACTACGTGTGACCTGATTCTTCTCTCACGAGATTGAGATACATAGGTTGTCCTTCTCTGGACTCGGTCCAACCAAATAAACAAATTAGAATTACCCAGTCAAAAGAAATTGGGGCTTGAGTTAATTTTCATTATTTGAGTTGATTCCAAAAGTTGTAAGTCCCATACACTTCAAGTTGTCATTTGGACCTTATGCCATCCTTTCTTTCTAACCATATCCAAGAGCCAAGTTACAACCAAAGAAAGACCTTTAGATCAATATTTGAGAATGTTAAGGCTAAGCATGCAATGGATGTGAGGATGCATTTGGGAACTACTTGTCTTCCTTAGCATAAGGAATCAAGAGAAAAATAAAATGAGAGAGTCTTATTGGTGAAAACCCTCACGGGCACCGTAAGATGATTGTGAGTTGAGAGAAATAAAATGAGAGAATCTTATTAATGAAAATCCTCACGGGCACTATAAGACGATTGTGAGTTGAGAAAAAGAAAATGAGAGAGGCTTGTTGACGAAAATCCTTCAAGGCGTCACTAGCTGAATGAGGTCTCTGAATACAATTGGCCCAAGTAAGTAACTCAGTTTCAGGGCCATGAACTCAACAACAATTGGTGGAAAGTTTGGATGAAAAGATCGGAGAGCTTAATCCAAAATGCATGGCATAATCAGTAGAACTGATAGTCATTTTCAGATGAATTTTTCTTTTCTTTATTTTTAAAAAGGGACAAACATTGTCCTTTCTTTCTTTTCTATATTTCTATTTTTTTGTCCTTTTGAGTCTGTCATTCAAACAAAAAAAAAATTTCTCGGGTCTTTGAGTCAAATCCATGTCAAAATAAGTGAGAAAGGATTTCTAAACTGGTTACCAACTTCTACAATTACATAAAAAAAGAAAAAAGGCCAGCATATGAAAGAAACATGATTGTAAGTCAAAACAAGACAAGCAGAATATTTTTTCTTTTTAGAAAACAAGTTTGGGAAATTGAGAAAATATCAAGGTTCAAAGAATTTATCTGAGAGACATACCAAAGTGGAGATACTGTGCTTGCTTCTAAGTCATTTTTAATGATCTGAGTTTGGGTCAATGGAGCAGCAATACAAGTGCAAGAGAAATCACCTCAAAAGCCAAAACCGTAAGTCAACCACCCTGCTTTAAACCCACAAGTTTTCTTTGTATGAAATAGGAAAGTTGCTACCTTCTAATCAAAGGATTCAAAATGAAAATATACAAAAGTGTAATTCCCCGTTTCTATAAATGCAAGAGCAGTGTTGCTGTACAGGTTTGGTAATCACAATTATGGTAAAACTCATCATCTTGTATCCCTAAGAGACATATTATCTAATTTGGGTCTTTCATGTCGCATGGCTAAGAGGTGAACTCCTAATTTGAATTGTTAACTCTATAAGATGCAAGTCAGGATCCTGCCTAGGATGATGAAATAGTGAGTTAGAATCCCGCCTGAAGAACAGGGTGATGAAATAGCAAGTCAGGAACCCGCCTGAAAAATAGGGTGATGAAATTAAAAGTTAGGAACCCGCCTGAAGAACAAGATGATAAAATAGCAAGTCAGGAACCCGCCTGAAGAACAGGGTGATGAAATTGCAAGTTAGAAACCCGTCTAAAAAATCGGGTGATAAAATTAAAAGTCAGGAGCCCACTTGAAGAATAGGGTAATGATATGGCATGTCAGGAGCCCGTCTGAAGAATATGGTGATGAAAGTGCAAGTCAGCAGCTCGCCTGAAGAACAGGGTGATAAAATTGCAAGTCAGGAGCCTGCCTGAAGAACAGGGTGATTAAAATGGCAAGTCAGGAGCCCGCCTGAAGAATAAGGTGATGAAATAGCAAGTCGGGGCCCATCTAAAGAACAGGGTGATAGAATGGCAAGTCAAGATCCCACCTGAACAACAGGATGATAACATGTCAAGTTAGGAGCTTGCCTTAAGAACAGAGTGAAGAAATTGAATGTCAAGTAACAAGGTTAAGAGACTGAAAGTCAAGAAATAAGGTGATGAGTAAATTACAAGTCGAGAGCCCGCTCGAAGAATAAAGTGATAAAATTGCATGTCAGGAGCCCGTCTGAAGAATAGGATGATAAAATTGCAAGTCAGGAGCCTGTCTGAAGAATAAGGTGATGAAATGGTAAGTCAGGAGCCAGCCTGAAGAACAAGGTGATGAAATAGCAAGTCAAGAGCCCTCTTGAAGAACATGATGATGAAATGGCATGTCAAGAGCCCGCCTGAAGAATGGGGTGATGAAATGGCAAGTTAGGAGCCTACCTGAAAAACAGGGTGATAAAATGGCAAGTCAAGAGCCCGCCTGAAGAACAGGATGATAAAATGACAATTCAGGAGCCGCCTGAAGAACAGGGTAAAGAAATTGAAAGTCAAGTAACAAGGTTAAGAGATTGAAAGCCAAGGAACAAGGTGAAGCAACCGAAAGTCAATAAAATGAGGAAATTATATGTCGGGAGCCCGCCCGAAGAACAAGACGATGAAATTGAAAATCAAAAAGTTAAAATAGCAAGTTAGGAGTGCGCCTGGAGAACAAGGTGATCAAATTAAAAATTCAAGCAACCAGGTGAAGAAATCGTTAGTCAGGAGCCTGCCTGAAGAATAAGGTGAAGATTTTCAAATTCAGGTTCAAATTTTGAAGTACCACTGACAGAACATGGTTAGTTTTTGAGTTTATCTCCAACATCAAATTTTGTATGGAGAAAGAATCTATTCTCAAGTTCAATCCAAAGAAAATCAGATCTTTTGTCAATTTAAAAAGAATCAGCAACAAAATTCAAGAGACAAGAGAAGCTACATAGATAGGACTTTTGTAATTTTCATTTTTTTAATGACAGAGCCGATAGAACCTCGACGGGACCTCACTCGACTCCCCAACTCGGTATAGTCTCTCTCCTTCCAACCTTTTGAAATACCTGTGACTTGACTCTCACATAACTGGAGACAGATAGAATGCCCAAAATCAAGTTTCCTTTTGTTTATTTTTTTTGCATAATGGTTGGGACAAAATTCTGTCTCGTTGTCTACTTCTTTGTCTGAAAACACTTTGTGCTTACATCCAAAGGAAGCATAATGTAGACATGTAATTTTTTTCCTCCAAATATTTTACCATTTTACCCCATTTTACCACACACCTTTATCCATGTGATAAGTTCCACACAATAACAAATCCAATAAATTCTTAACAACTTTTAACGCCTCATCCTAACAAATCCTCAAAGAATTCTCCACCCACCCTAACTAATTCTGCCACCTCATACCCCTTATCCCATATCCCCTTCTACCCACATACCCTATCCCACTCACGTTTTTCCCACTTACAATACACACGACATATAAACAAGTGTAGTCACAATTTCCATTTGATATTGAATACACACAGCAACAACAGACAAACACATGCAATTCTCACATACTCCCACAGATTTCATTCATAGCACACACAAACATATACACTTACCTTGCCATTAACAGACACGAACACACACTCTAACAGAATTTACTCACACACATAATTACACATACTTCACTAAAAATACACAATTCTCACAAATCTTCATGGATATACAGACACCTCACATAATTTTCTACACATAATAGATCTCTCAACATGCACACACGAGGCACAGACATAAGTTGCTGCTATACAATGAGAATCGATAGAGAAAGATAGAGGTCGAGAGGGAGAGAAACAGTTAAGGGAGGTTCATTCTAGCGACCAGAGTTTGTCAGTGCTCCATCGAAATAGAGAGTAGAAACCCAGCTCTACGCTGTTGCGGAATCCACCAAAAAATGACCTATTACGTGTCAATTTCGGCAAGGATTCACCGAAAATACCACCAGTAATCAGTGACGACTCAGATCCCATCGAAACATTCCAAAAATCCGATTAAACATCATCGTAAAACCATCTTAAATGATCCAACCTCGTCTACGATTGAACCCACATCGGAAATTATGAAAGGGTTTTGTTGGTCTTCGGGATTTTGTTGCGACTTTGGTGGAAAATAGTGAAGCTGTACCGAGGTTGGGATTGTTCTTACTGGGGATTCGAATCGAGGTTCTTCGGCACGGATTTTGTCTCTTCATTCGAGTAATATTGAGTTTGAAAGCTTCAAAATAAGGTTCAATTCTACTCTTTCATCTCTTTTTATTTTATTGTTGATAATATCTGGTGCATTGAACTGAATATCGTGTTTGGATCGATCTTGATTGGTGGTTAATTATTGCTTGTTTAATTTGCTATTTCACTCCCTTGGATTATAAACTGTGTGATGAAATGATGTCTCGTTAAGAATTAAAATCAGTTATTTGGGACGGTAATCGAAAATTGATAAAAAAATAGCGTTAGTTGCTTATTGATGTCGTTGAGTGTGATTATGCCATGATAGGTCAAGTTGGATAGGCAAATGGTAGGCTCGGGTAGGCAAATTATAGGTATTGTGGGTTGTTGAATGCTCAAATGTGTTGAATGACTTTTATTTCATGAATCCCTTATACTCATTTGGCCGGGGAATTCCATGAGAGATATTGTATTTATTACCGGAGAATGCCCCGCGATATTCTATACTTGGAAGACCGATCTTGATTAAGACTAGGGGCATCGGGTAAAGCATAGTGTAGGATAGTGAGAATAGTTCGGATTTTAATTTCAATATTTTATTTTGGGTCTGTAATAAATTGGACACTATATTTTTGGACTTGTTTTGTTTTTGTTTGTTTGATTGATTGTCATATGTTTTTTGTGATTTATATATTCATAGTGTTATACTAGCCGATATACTCTACGAAGCAACCGTGGTCTAACTACAGGATCGAGGGGGCTTAACACCTTCTCCTCGATCAACAGAATTCCTTAGCCGGAATCTCTGTTCGCGGATCATTTTTTTAGAGTCAAACTGTTTTGAAAAAGGATTTCCAAAGGTGACTTGACACACCTAATTTATGCCAAGTGGCAACTCTGAGCTTATATGTAAATAATCCTTGTCGAAATAAATTTTCATTTTTGTCGCTTAATAATAAACACCCTTTTCAAGCTTAAAATCAATCTAATCTTTTTGGTAAAAAAAAAGGGTGTGACAAAACCTATTGGGAGAAATCTCCCCCTAAACAAGACTCTTTAAACGACTACTTTGTGGTTACTATTGTGTTATGATATAATAAGGGGGTCTTCTATTGATAGAGTTTCAAAACCTTTCCTCTAAAAAAGAGATTAGCCAAATATGAAAAAGTTTTATATTTTTCTTTTTAGAAAAAGTAAAAGTAATTTACTTTTATTTTCTTTCAAGAAAAGTATAACTTAATTTTGATAAGAAAATCAGAATAAAAACTCTAACAAAATCAAGTGAAGGAGCCAATAAGTTTATGCCACATATCAAAATGATACAGCAAACTTAGTGAAATAAAAAACCCATAAAAATGCGCCATTTCATTTAAATCTAATTGGTCAAAAGAAATTCTCCTAAATCTAGTTGGTAAAAAAAAAAATCCACATCCACCATGATTCTTTTCTTCCTACAACTATAAAACAACAGAAAGCTTATGGATCAAACACATCAGATTTCTCTACAAGTTAATTGATATTTCTTTTTCATATACATAAACCTTGGTATTAAAAAACCACTTCGGCGAAAATGATGACCGTTGAGGAGGTTCGAAGGGCACAAGGCGCAAAAGGACCAGCCACCATCATTGCAATTGGCACGGCGACTCCTTCGAACTGTGTTGATCCAAGCGCTTATCCTCATTATTACTTTCCAATCACTAATAGCGAACATATGACTGAGCTTAAGGAAAAATTTCAAACGCATGTGTATGATTCATAATTATTTTATCAATAACTTATCATATAGTATTACAGCTGTACAATTTTGAGGATTATATGTGTTTCTAGATTATAATTGTTAACCATGCTCCTTGTTTCCTTTTTTTTTTCCTCTGGTAATTGATAATTAAATGCATGCTATTAAGTTATGTCCCATGTGATATGCTTTTTCTGATGCTGACTAAATCCTATAGTACATTCTTTAATTAATATTAATATTGTTGATATTCGTTAATATTGATCTTAAGTAGTTTAAAATTAATTATACTCATAACTCATATTGGTTTGACTTTTTCTTGTTTCATTCACTTATATATCTACTAATCCTCTATATAGGGATGTGTATGGTAGAGAGGAAAAAAATTCAATTTTCTCATATTCGATAATTTGAAGAAATTTTTTCCAAGAAACAAGTTCTTTAAAAATTAGAAAAATTACTTTTCTGGTGAAAATAGGAAAACAAATTTCACCGATGATATATCACATTGATTGTGACCTCGCCCACCCTTCAACACACATCGTCTTCATCCCATCCTGTAGCTTCCATCTCTGCCATCCCAAATACCTACCTCCACTCCATAGCATTTGTTCTTATTGTATATAAATATTTTGTACTTATGTACTGAACACAAAAAAAAAATAAAAAGTTCAACTTATTTTTTTGAAAAATATTTTTCAAGAAAATATTTATCATAGAAAGTATTTTCCTCCGTACCAAACACATCCTAGATGTTTTCTTTTCTTCATTTAATGGGATGTGTGAAACCTCAAATATAAATAAAGTAATAGTACATGTTTATTTTACATACATTTTTAGCAATAAGCTGATTAAAAGTTTTTGAATTTTCTAAAAAAAATTGTTTTTCCTTTTTTTCCTTTTTTTGTCATGAATTTTATATTTCTTGAATGAGACAAGGATAGGAAGGAACCTAAGCTTTTTCTTTTGTTCAAATTGTTGATCTTACTTTGTTGGATTTTTACCATAATCAACATTTTGAAACTTGATTTGTCCATCCATGCACAACAACACTAAACTCAGTGTATTTTCACAAAGTGGGGTCTGGGGAGGGTAAGATGTACGCAGTTCATACCGCTACCTCCGAAGAAGTAGAGAGACATGTTTCCGATAGACCTCGGCTCAAGATAAAGAATAGTATAACAGATAATAACAAAAACAACAAATAGTAACAGACCAGAAACTACATCAAAACATTACTATAATCGAGGTACAAGAACAACCGATAGTAACAGAAATCGAAGAACAAGAAACTACAGGGCAATACTTTTTTTATAAGGGGAAAGTTTTTTTTGTGAGGAGGGGGCAATACTACTACAAGAAATCTGAATAATAAACTTAAAAGAGTATCCCAAAATTGTTTCATTGGTATCACATTTTGCATCATGGGGTATACATATACATAAGTACATAATTTCATAGGATGTACAAATTTACATCAACTGAATAGAGTGAGAAAGACTGAGAGATACATGGTATATTACGAGCCAGTAGTGGAACAAGCCCCCTGTATAACCTGAGATTAGAAAAAGGAGCTGTAGAGATGGGCAACATGAAGAAATGTTACACCAAAGGGGAAAAGAAGTCCATCGTTGGATTCATACCCATATATTCTTGGAAAGACATCGGAGAGACCTTTCGCGAAATGAGGCTGAGCTTGCACACGAACTTTAATGGCCAGAGAGCCACATTAGCAATTACTTCAGCTGATGCACTGCTGGCGAAAAATATCACGCTATTTACTGCCACTCATATTTTCAAGAATCACGCTTTTTTTGGGTTCTTGAAAAAACCCCCACTTCGTTTTTTTGTTAATTTAACCCATATATGTTCAGCCAAAGTTTCAATTTTTTTTAATTTTTTCAAAAAAAAAAAATTAAGTACACAGATTATTGTTTCTTTAGTTGAGTTTTCCACTTAATGAAGATGATAAATCAATGATAAAGAAGAGCTATATGCATTTAACAGAAGAAATCCTAAAAGAAAATCCTAATATTTGTGAATACATGGCTCCTTCTCTTGATGCTAGGCAAGATATAGTGGTGGTTGAAATTCCAAAACTTGGCAAAGAAGCAGCCCAAAAGGCTATTGAAGAATGAGGCCAGCCCAAATCGAAGATTACATATTTGGTGTTTTGCACTACTAGTGGTGTGGGCATGCCTGGGGCCGACTATCAGCTCACTAAGCTTCTTGGGCTTCGACCTGTTAAGCTCGAAATCGAGCTTGATTTGATGAAATTGAAATGAAAACCCTAAGTTGATTCAGAGAGAATGAACAAAGAGAGAGAAAGAAAGATCTTCTCTTATTTTTCCTTCAAATTATTCAGAACTGGTCCACTATTATTTATACTTGGTGATAGTGCACCGGGTCATGGAAACTTACAACTGAATGGGCCTAATTCGTATGTATCAATAGATTGGGCCAGTTTATGCATTAAACCCAATTGAACAACTGAGACCAAAAATACAAGCATATACATTGTGATATGAATTGCACAAACAATATACATATTTACTACGTAACTCCAACACCTCCCCTCAAGCTGGAGGATGTGATGAGCACTCCAAGCTTGCTGAGTATACTGTGATGAGCTGGACCTGGCAGTGATTTAGTGAAGACATCAGCTAGCTGGTCTGTAGAAGAGATGAACTGAAGAGAAACAAGGCCAGAATGAATACAATCACGAACAAAATGGCAATCTATCTCGATATGCTTGGTACGTTCATGAAAAAATGGATTTCAAGCTATGTACAGAGCAATCTGACTGTCACAATATACAGGAACAGGATTAGAAACATCAATATCAAAATCATGTAATAGACGCACCAACCATGATAGTTCAGCTACAACTTTGCGGAGAGCATGATATTCAACTTCAGCAGATGAAAGAGCAATGGTAGGCTGCTTCTTGCTCTTCCAAGATATGAGAGAACCACCCAAAGTAATGAAAAAACCAATGACTTAGCAGCGTGAATCAGCACACGCAGCCCAATCAGAGTCAAAGTAAGCCAACAAAGAATAATCCAAGGAGTTATTAAACAGCAACCCCAAGGTAGGAGCATTAAGTAAATATTTCAAGACATGAATGCCAGCCATAAGGTGAGGAACCTGATGAGCCTGCAAGAACAGGCTCAAATACTGAACAGCAAAAAAAACATCAGGCCTCATGTGCTGAAGAAAATTCAGTTTGCCAACTAGGTGACAAAAAGTAGAAGGATCAGTGAAAGGGGCCCCCATATCAGTAGTAAGTTTCTGAGAAGCATCAAGAGGAGCAGAGACAGGGAAAAACTGATCATAATAGAATTCAGCCAATAGATCAGAAGTAAATTTTTGCTGGGTCATAAGGTAGCCTTTAGGATGAATAGACATTTCCAAACCCAGAAAATAATGGACTAAACCAAGATCCTTGATCTTGAACTGTGTGTCCAGAAATAATTTCAAATCATCCATCTCAGATATATCATCCCCAGCAAGAAGGATATTGTCAACATAAACAGCTAGAACAGTAAGGGGTCTATTAACCCTTTTGGTGAATAAAGAATAGTCATTCTTACTGGATGAATAGCCACAAAGGGATAATGCATCAGACAGCTTGGAAAACCACTGTCTGGAGTCCTGCTTGAGGTCATATAAAGACTTGTTTAACTTGCAAATCAAAGGTGCAAAAGTAGGCACAGAAGAAGAAAATGCCATGCCAAGAGGAGGCTTCATGTACACCTCTTCATGGAGATCACCATGAAGGAAAGAATTATTCTCATCAAGTTGATAAACAGTCCAATTTTTCTTGACAACAATAAAGAGAAGGACTTTAATGGTGGAGAATTTAACCACATGAGAGAAAGTCTTAGTGTAGTCAATGCCCTCCTGTTGAGTATCACCTCAAATAACTAGTCTAGCTTTGTATCTTTCCACAGAGCCATCAGACTTGTGTTTAATTTTGTAGACACACTTACTTGAAATGGGTTTCTTGTGAGGAGGCAAGGGAACTATATCCCAAGTGTTACTTGCTTCAAGAGCATGAAATTCTTGAAGCATGGCATCCTGCCAGGCAGGATGAAAAATATCCTGATGATAGACCTGAGGTTCAAGTATAGGAGCCTTAATAGAGGAAACCTTGGATATTGAATTGCAGACATAATCTGATAAGTAAGAAGGGATAAAGTAGGATTTGGAGGACCTTCTAACAGGGGGAACAACAGAAGGAGAAGGGTGTTGTTGTTCAGAAGAAACAGGAGATTCAAAAGAAATAGAAATGGTGTAAGAAGGTGGAGGTATATCCAGAACAGAAACACTAGGTTCATAAGGATAAGGAGGGATAGAAGAGGAGTAAGGAAAGAAATGTTCATGGAAAATAACATCTCTGGAGAAGAAGATAGAATGAGCGGTAAGGTTGAGCAATTTATATCCCTTCTTTCCACAAGGGTATCCAATAAAAACACAAGCCAAAGATCTGGGTTGGAATTTATCTTTCCCAATAGTGGAAGAATGAGCATAGCATAAACAACCAAATGATTTGAGATGACCATAAGAGGGAGGGGTTCCATGAAGATTCTCATAGGGTGAAAGTTTGTTCAATACTGAGGAAGGAAGTCTATTAATTAGGTAGGTAGCTTTCAAAATACAATCACCCCAGTATTTGAGTAGAAGATGAGATTGAAAAAGTAAAGCTCTGGAGGTTTCAAGTAGGTGTTTGTGTTTCCTTTCCACAACACCATTTTGTTGTGGTGTGTGAGGAATGGTTAATTGATAAAGAATGCCATTTTCTGCAAAGAAAGAAGCAGCTTCTGTACTACTTCCTAATTCATAAGCTTTATCAGACCTAAAAAACTGAACAGAGGTATGAAAATGTACTTTTACCCTGGAAACAAAAGCCTTAAAAATAGGTAAAGCATTGTTTTTGCAGGAAAGTAGATGTGTCCATGTAACTCTTGTGAAGTCATCTACTACTGTAAGGAAGTATCTAAAACCATTGAAAGTTCTAGTGTGGTAAGGACCCCATATATCTATATTTACTAATTGAAAAGGGACTGTGGTATGAATATCACTATGAGGAAAGAAAGTCTTTGTTACCTTGCTTTAGGACAAATATCACACAAAACATTTTTATGAGAAGGTAGTTTAGAATACAGGAAAGGAATAAGTCTCATCTTGTGGTAAGGAATATGGCCTAACCTTTGGTGCCAAAACAGAACCATGTCATTATTATTGCAGGAAGAATTACAAGACAGTAGAAAATTTTTATCACTAGAAAACTGTACATTATTTTGAATATTGGAGAAATCAGAACAAAAAGAAATGGGAACTGATGGTAGAATGCTGTCAGTGTAGTAGTAATACAGCCCATCTGAAGCTTTACCAATTTCCAGTGGCTTCTTCAGAGAAGGGCCCTGCAATTGACAAGCAGAAGTGGAAAAAACTGCTAAGTATTTTAATTGATTAAGAAGTTGAAATGCAAAAAGAAGATTGAACTGGAATGAAGGGACTAGTAGGACATTTTGTAAGGTAATGTCATCTCTCAGATATAGAGAACCAGTAGATATCACCTTAACTTTATATACATTAGGTAGAGTGATTAGAAAAGGAATGGGGAGAGGTTGTAAGTTGTGTAATAAATGCTAATGAGTAGTCATATGGTTTGAAGCACCCGAGTCTAAATCCAAGGATTTATTCCTAAGTCTGAGGATCTATATGCACTATAACCATCAGAAGCAAACACAGAGCTATTTGATAAACCTGCAAAATTTGCAAAGCTAGATGCTTCACCAGTAGCAGGTGGTTGTTCATGACCATGAGAAAATACTTTAGCTTGTTGGAACAAAGTCATGGGATGATTGTATTGTTCTTTAGTAAAACCATGGGGTGAGTCCTGTAAAGGTGATGCAGTAGGGGTAGATGTGACACTAGATGGACCAGTGTTAGGCATCCCTTGCACACAAGAAGCAGCTGGTTTCTTGTTCTTTGTGAACTTGAAATCAGCTGGAAATCCATGGAGTCTGTAATATGATTCAATAGTGTGCCCAGTTTTCTTGCAATACTTGCATGTTACAGGCACATTTTGAGTCTTGTTAGAATTGAAAGAAACCTTCTGATTGAAGATTTTAGGAGTGTGAGTTGAGACATGAAATGAGACTGAGTCACTGGAGAAATTAGGAATTCCAGGCTGGGTTTTCTTTTGACTCTCATCTTGCTGAAGGAGTCCATATACTTTGCCAATTGATGGTAAAGGTGTCATCATCAGAGTATTGCTCCAATAGTATTATATGTCTTATTTAATCCACTGAGGAATTGAAACAATTGTTGATCTTGGATGAATTTGCTCAATACTCCACAAGTACATTTGGGTCCAACATAGAAGAACCTTGAACTGTAGAATTGATTTCTCTCTAAATATGTATGTACCTAGACCCGTTTGATTGCCCAAATCTATCACTTATGTCTTTCCATACATCTCTAGCACTGGACAGACACATTACACTGACAGTTATCTCTCTAGTCAAAGAATTAATGATCCATGCTTTGACCATGTGGTCGTATCTCTCCCAGAAAAAGAAGTAAGGATTGTTGGGCTCAGGTCTAGAAAATATACCATTCACCATACCTAACTTATTCTTGGCTGATAGTAAAGTGATCATACTATTTCTCCAAATAGCATAACCATTCCCATTGAAGATGAGAGGAACTACTTGAGATGTAGGATTCTTAGAGGGATGTATATAATACGGGTGTGAGGGATCCAGAGTGAAATCCTTAAACCCAGTATGTGTCGTTGAAGTCCTATTTGTAGTGTTTGAATTCCCATTAGTAGGGTTTGCCATGTCAAATACGCAGATATACCCACGAACTACAGTAGAGTGCATAAATACACCAAGATACACAAAATAATACGCAGATATACCCACGAACTACAGTAGAGTGCACAAATACACCAAGATACACAAAATAATACGCAGATATACCCACAAACTACAGTAGAGTACACCAATACACCAAGATGTGCAACATACTGAGTGAAATCCTTACAATACACATACAATAGATGAATATCCACAAAAATCAGAATATACGAACACGATATGAGAAGTTTCACCTCAGATATAAGAGATTTGGAAAGGGATTACCAGTCTTTCTCTTATCCCTAAAGAAGAACAGGTCTTGTGCATCACTAATTCTGTGATGAACGAGTTTCTACCATCACGAAAACTTGAGAAACTCCATTTGATGGTAGTATCGGTTGAAAACGCACATCGAACTCTACCAGAAACCTGGGTCTGATACCATGTTAAGCTCGAAATCGAGCTTGATTTGATGAAATTGAAATGAAAACCCTAAGTTGATTCAGAGAGAATGAATGAAGAGAGAGAAAGAAAGATCTTCTCTTATTTTTCCTTCGAATTATCAGGAATCGGTCCACTATTATTTATACTTGGTGATAGTGGACCGGGTCATGGAAACTTACAACTGAATGGGCCTAATTCGTATGTATCAATAGATTGGGCTAGTTATGCATTAAACCCAATTGAACAACTGAGACCAAAAATACCAGCATATACATTGTGATATGAATTATACAAACAATACACATATGTACTACGTAACTCCAACACGACCCTCAATCAAACGACTCATGATGTACCAACAAGGTTGGTTTGCTGGTGGAACCGTTATCCGACTAGCAAAGGACTTAGCTGAAAACAACAAGGGAGCTCGAGTCCTTGTTGTTTGCTTAGAAATAACTGCAGTTACTTTTCGTGGCCCAAGTGATACACACTTAGATAGTATGGTTGGACAAGCGCTCTTTGGTGATGGGACAGCTGCACTCATTGTAGGTTCTAATCCATTACCAGGAGTTGAAAAACCTTTGTTTGAGCTTGACTCTGCGGCCCAAACACTTCTCCCTAACAGCAAGGGCGCTATAGATGGTCACCTTCATGAAGCTGGGCTTACATTTCACTTACTCAAAGATGATCCTGGATTGATCTCAAAGAACATTGAGAAGAGTTTGATAGAAGCATTCCAACCATTGGGGATTTCTAATTGGAACTCTATCTTTTGGATTGCTCACCCCGGTGGGCCAGCAATCCTGGACCAAGTTGAATTAAAGTTGGGCCTAAAGCCCAAAAAACTCTGGGCTACTAAGAAAGTCTTGAGTGACTATGAAAACATGTCTAGTGCTTGTGTTCTCTTAATTTTGGATGAAATTAGAAAGGCTTCAGTCAAAGAAGGGTTTAGTAGTACTGGTGAAGGCCTTGATTGGGGTGTACTTTTTGGATTTAGACCTGGGCTTACGGTTGAGACTGTTGTGCTCCATAGTGTGTCTACTTAATATATTGAATATTGACTTATATATTGTTTGGGGGGAGGGGGGGATTAAATTTCATTACCTATGTAATCTTAAATATCTTTTATTTGCTATGTTATATCATTCATTTGCTTTGTTTTCAAGTGCACTTTGCAAATAATGTTATTTGTAATGCATATTATGTGTAAAGAAGTCCATTTCTCCTCCTTTCTAGATTTAATTTTTTGGTTTTAATGAAACTTTTGAGCAGTATTTTGAGATTAAATTTTGAACAATGAATATTTGAAGTGATAAATATTTTTAGCACTCAAGGAGGGGAGGGAAGACCCTTCTATACATCATCAATAAATGAACATGGACAGGCCAGAAAGGGAGCAAAAAGTTTCTAAAATGTAGTTTAAAGATAAGTTGTTTAATAAAGGAGGACAAATTGTAACTCTAACCGGTCATTTGGTTTGAGGTATAAGGATATGTGTAATAATGAAATTTTATTCGTAATAAATTCGAATTATATTAAATTCAAAATATATTAGTTCAAATAAATGTTGTGAATTGATATAATTGGATTAATGATCTAACTTCAATAAATATAGATTTAATTAAAGTCCATATTTTATTGGGTTAGTTTATTAAAATGGGCTACAATTGATGAGCTCATTTGCTAAGCTCAAGATTTGATACAAGAAACACAAGGAGTACACGAAATTACACTCCAAACAGTCCACAATCACAAGATTCGAGGACCTATTGGAGATCAACTCTCGGATTCAACAAAAAACCAACAAAACGAGATGAACAAGGGTGTTTAACGCACCAAAACAGCCAACCCAAACTATGTTAATAACAACGAGATGATGAACAAGATGAACAACAACAAGAGGAACAATAACAACAACTCACGGGTTGGATTACTAGAACACAAACACAAACACAAATACAAGAAAGAAAATGATAGTTAGTGAGACATAGGTTATTACAAGATTAAGAACCAAGTGTATATCAACACTAACCCCTAATGAATGTAATAATCGACACCGCACTCTTACGGTGATCGCCAAGGGAATCAACCCACCTCAAGATCCACCGTTTCCAAGCAAAGGTCAATATTAGCTTTTCCAAGACCTAAACTACAATGGATAGTCCAAGCACTAACTAAGACTACACTAAGTGTTATACTCTCAAGAGAGAGGATTTTCAATGTTTCATACATTCATGAAGAGAGAAGACCTAAAGTGTCCTACTTATAGTATATTACAAAAGAAGACAAAAATACTACCTTGCCCTTAATGAGAAGGGCAGCCATGGTGTGTAAATATACCATGTGCAATGTCCAAAATACCTTAATGAAGGGTTGGCCAAGGTGTGTTATAACTTGAATGAATGATGCCTCTTCAATGCTCTCAAAACCGAGTATGGTTCATACTTCAAGGCTTGTGGTTCTCGGGTTAACATCAATGTAAGTATCCAAGAAACCTTCCACACACGAGATTGCTTTAAGTTATGCTCAAAATGGGCCTTCCTTGCATATCCTTGTGCCTTCGGGGTGACCAAGTCTTGAGCCTTTAGATGTTGGCCTCCAAAAATGTCATCAAAAGCTAAGGCGGTCATTTGACTTGTATCATCCTTCCCTCCTTGAAAAGGATTCAACCTCGAATTCATACCTTACAAAACAAGAGAAAGGACAAACAAGCACAACTTCCTAATGGCATGAGGGTTAGGGTTAGCACAATAATAAACATCATCATTCCAGGGTGGAATATACTTGAAATATAACCATGAATCCGTTGTGTTAGTCATGAAAAACTTAGCAAAAACGTCATAAAGGTCATAGTTACGATAAGTATTAATAGATAAAGAAACTGCAAAGGACTCAATGGTATTCTGAAGTCCCAAAGGTAAGGCTACCCATAACTTAGGGACCATAAAGCACAATTATTTCATTACCTCTTCAAGTGACCTCATCGAACGTGGTGCCACTATTGGTCTTAAAGTCCACCAAACACACATAGCATAGTCATTAGAACAAGTGGACCAACCAACAAGTTTTCTATCCCTACATAATATAAATCCAAAATTAACATGGATGCCATTATAGGCAAAAAGGTAGTATAGGAAAGAACCAAGCGCAAAGGTATACACGGGTAGAGACAAGACATTTAAGCGCATACCCATTCTTTCCTCAAAACAAATAGGTAACCTGGCATCCTCAAGTTGGTATTCATGCAATTTAAGTACAAGTGTGTCAAGCAAGGATGCACATCTAGAAACATTACCCCCAAGGAGTCAACGACACCTTTTCCCTCGGGTTTTTAAGAAGGACTACACATTTCTTACCCTTAAGAGTACTTTCATCTTTCAAAAAGAGATTTCCATCTTTAGGAGGAATGTTGTCACACTATAGTGGGTTAGCATATCGGCTATAGCTTCCAAGGCAATCTATACCATCATTTTCACTACTAGGTTTATTAGGAGTGTTTATTTCGTCTTCAAACAAGACATTATACCTAAAGAGGGCATGATCTAACCCACGGGCAGATTTGAAACAAGTAAGTTCTTAACTCTCTAAAAGACAATTATCAAGTTTCAAGCACAAGAATTATCCCAAGAATAACTCTCGGGTTCACTCCCCTTTTGTTGACTAACATTTTTAAATACTTCACTCACTTGAGTTCTATTAATCACATCACACACATACTCAAGTGGTGAACAACTTTCACAAATAGGTTGATCAACACCAATTACACAAGATGATGTACTTCCGTTCAACATATAGGCTTCAACACTAAGTGGACATAAATTGATCTTACAAGAAGAGTCAATTTGGCCATTAATAGGATCAACTAGTGTATCCACACTCACAACATATACATCATCAACAAAAGGCAAAAAATCATTAGACTCACAAGTAAGTACTTTTCTGCTCACACTCAGTGGGCTACTAGCCACACAATTATCATTCACATGCATAAAAGTGTAAGAGTTAGCTATTGTACCTTGAAATTCTTGAGTAGACTCTTCCTTTTCTGGGTTGTGAAGGTCCTTCACAAGCTTGGCCAGCAACTTCACTTTGACATTGCCTCCTTCGTTTGCCATGTTGGTACGTACACAAATGTCCTTAGAAATAAAAGGACAAACAATATTAGCTCGGTTTGGTGACAATCCCATCACTTCACTCCACACAACCTCTCGTTTTTCCACTCTCGGATTACCACCTTACACACCCTTACTCCGCTCAATTTTTTATCTCTCTTCATCATTTAGATTGGAGTAGGTGAACACTTCTTTTTGCGGTCCGGGCAGAATGTACGTCAAGAGGTGGTTTCCCCATCGATCTCTTACAATATTAGGCAAATCTTGCATGTTTGGAACCTTACATTGTGCAAACCAATCGGCAGCTAAGCATACATGACCGTAAATTAAGGGAAGAATATCACACCACACCTCCTCATGGTATTCAAATTGGGAGAAGACAACTTTTACCCTTTCGGTAACCTTAAACCCATTCAAGGAGTATGGAACAAATAAAGGCTCTCGAAACAACCCGAAGTAGTCAACCATGGATGGAAGGATGTAGTTTCTAGAGTACCTCATTTAACACCATGAGGCATCCCAGTATCTCACAAATAGTCACCTTTCTGGAGTGTACATTCCTTCTCGGATAGACATTGTAAAGCACATGAGTACCCCCAATTTTAGAGATTCATACCCTCTTCTCCTCGTAGGACAACCTTCACTAGAGCTAGTATAACCATTCACACCATATCGACCTTGATAAGAAGTACTACAAGGTGAAGAATATGAATTTTCACACTCCTCACCTGCACTCTCATCATAGCTCTCATAAGCTTTGCAAATAAAACGGTTATACCAACACCAAGTCTAGGTTCAGAGTGGGAAGTGTAAGACTCCTCACATGCCCCAACATCATCAGAAGAACCATCACGAGGTCCTACATCATCTCCAAATTCACCATAAGCTCTAGGTACTTCATTCCCCTCATTTTCTCCCCTAAAACTGTGTCCCTCAAATCTACCCAAGTTTTGATCATGGCTATTTTCATAGACTCCGCAATCTCACTCAACTTCGAAGTCATAAAACCCCTCACTACAATCATAGTCTTCCATGTTATAGTTACAATAATCCCCGGTTGTCGAAGATATGTTTCCCTTATATCACCTTTGTACCTACACAATGAACAAATAAGATTAGTAGTAAAAGCTTCTCACCAACACTCGTATACACTCACCTTTGTGATTCTGACAATTGGAGCGGCGAATATTGAAAGTAGCTTATATTCCGGTAGTCAATAAAATGTGAATTCTACTTGGCGGCCGGAATGGATTCTTGTTTGATCGACTCAAGACACAAAAACAAAATTTACTTACGAACTTAAAACAAAGAAGTTAATGAAGTTAAAAATGAGAAAAGCACACAAATAACGAAGATACGAAAGAAACAGATTCAATAATTAATCTACAACTAAGTAGGTGATTACTAGTTGTTAATTAATTCTAGAATCAAGACATGAAAATAATGAAACAATAAAATGAAACTAAGAATCTAAAATTTGAGCTTAATAAAGTTGTGTGAAAGTAAAATAATGATGTGGCAGCCACATATTGGTTATGATTTCTACAATTTTATTTTCCAAAGTCCAAGTCTTGACCAATTTTTAATTTGAATTGGTGGAATTTGTTTTAAGGAGGGAAGAATAAGTCTTGGATCCTTTTTTCAAGTTTCAAATTTTTTAGACTTGACTTTTGTTGTACTTTTTCTTAAAACATGCACCCTTGTATCATGGAAAGTGGTTGAGATGTGATTGACAAGTCTTTGGTGGGTGAAAGGTCTTTCAAGACTAACAAGTTCTCACTCTCTTTTCCTTCACTCTTTTGGATCAAACCTTCACTTTATGATTAACAATTTTATGAAGGGGTGAAGAACATCAAGAACTACAACAACATTCCACCATGAACAACAACAATCTCCAAGATCAACAACACAACCACAACATTCGACCACTCAAATCCACCATAACATTGCCACCACCACACGACCAAGATTACAACACTTCAACAAATGTTCTTAGACCAACAATCTTCAACAATAATATACGGTCAAGCCTAGAACATCAACAACAACACAAAGCCAAGGGTGGATCCATAACAACAAGGTTCAATACGTCCAAGCTTAGGACAACAACATCAACATACAGCCACACTTCAAGTTCACAACAACAACTTCAACTTTTTAAGCTCAAATCTAGATCTAGACTCAAAGTGTTAGTGAAGACAAAACTAACACTTGAAACAAAAAAACAAACAAAAGACACTTAGATCTAGACTTACAAACAAGTCTCGGCCAAGACAACAACAAGAACTTCAACTTCTTGGCCAAGAACACAAACTCAAGAACACTTTTTTTTTATTTTTCAAGCAAGCTAGCCCAAGATTGATCTCGTGGGAACAAAATCAAGTCATGCTCTGATACCAAATGACACAAAAAACACAAGAAATACACAAAATCACACTCCAAACAATCTACAAATCTCAACATTCGAGGACCTATTGGAAACCAACTCTCGAATTCAACAAACAACCAACAAAATGAAATGAACAAAGGTATTTAACACACCAAAACAGCCAACCCAAACTATGTTCACAACCACGAGATGATGAACAAGATGAATAACAATAAGAGGAACAAGAGCAACAACTCACGGGTTGGATTACTAGAACACAAACACATGCACAAATATAAGGAAAAAAAAGGATATTTAGTGAGATATGGGTTATTACAAGATTAAGAACCAAGTGTATATCAACACTAACCTCGAATGAATGTAATAATCGACACCGTATTCTTACGGTGCTTGCCAAGGGAATCAACTCACCTCAAGATCCACCATTTCCAAGCAAAGGTCAATATTAACTTCTCCAAGCCCTAAACTACAATGGCTATTCCAAACCCTAACTAAGACTACACTAAGGTGTTCTACTCCCAAGAGAGAGGATTTTCAATGTTTCATACATTCATCATTCATAAAATTGAAGAGAGAAGACCTAAAATGTCCTACTTATAGTATATTACAAAAGAAGACAAAAACATCACCTTGCCCTTAATGAGAGGGACGGTCATGGTCTGTAAATACACCATGTGCAATGTCCAAAATATCCTTAATGAAGGGGAGACCAAGGTGTGTTATAACTTGAATGAATGGCGCCTCTTCAATGCTCTCAAAACCGAGTATGGTTCATACTTCAAGGCTTATGGTTCTTGGGTTAACATCAATGTAAGTATCCAAGCAATCTTCCACACACGCGATTGCTTTAAGTCATGCTTAAAACGGGTCTTCCTTGCATATCCTTGTGCCCTTGGGGTGACCAAGTCTTGAGCCTTTAGATATTGGCCTCCAAAGATATCATCAAAAGCTAAGGCGTTCATTTGACTTATATCGAGATGTCATCTTATTCTAGCGGCCCAATTGTATGCCACGTGTCAAATGACGTGGTATGTCAAGTCAAGTGAAGGAGTCAATAAGATCATGCCACATATCAAAATGATGCAACAAGCTTAGTGAAATCAAAAGCTCATAAAAATGCGTAATGTTACTTAAATTTGAATGGTCAAAAGAAATCCACTCAAATCTGTTGGTCCAAAGAAATCCACCTTCACCGTGACTTTTTCCTTCTTACACTATAAAGCAAGAGAGAGCTCGGGGATCAAACAGACCAGATTTTCTAATTGATATTTCTTTTTCATATACATAAACCTTGGTATTAAAAAACCACCATTTTTTTACGGCAAAAGTGATGACTGTGGAGGAGGTTCGAAGGGCACAAAGCGCAAAAGGACCAGCCACCATCATTGCAATTGGCACGGCGACTCCTTCGAACTGTGTTGATCCAAGCGCTTATCCTCATTATTACTTTCCAATCACTAATAGCGAACATATGACTGAGCTTAAGGAAAAATTTCAAACGCATGTGTATGATTCATAATTAATTTATCAATAACTTATCATAATTATTCAAAATTTTTAACCATGTTCTTTGTTTCCTTTTTTTTTTTGTGCCTCTGGTAATTGATAATTAAATACATGTTACTAAATTGTGTCCCAATGTGATATGCTTTTTTTTATGCTGACTAAATCCTATAGTACATTCCTTAATTAATATTAATATTATTGATATTCTATTGATCTTAAGTAGAAAAAAATTAATTGTACTCATAACTCATATTGGATTTTTTTCTTGTTTCATTCACTTATATATCTACTAATCCTCTATATAGGCATGTGTTTGGTAGAGAGGAAAAAAAATCAATTTTCTCATATTCGATAATTTAAAGAAAATATTTTCTCCAAGAAACAAGTTTTTAAAAAGAGATAATATCCTATTACCCCCTTGAACTATACCCAAAACGGCAGAGACACACCTCAACTTAAAGGAGGTCCTATTACCCCTTGAACTAATTAAAAGTGTAATTTTGACATTCTTAGTGCCTTCGTGGCACAACACACTGAAGTGTCCACGTAGGCACACGTGTGTGCCACATATGTGTCACGTAGGTATTAAGGGTGTCAAAATTATACTTTTAATTAATTCTGGGGTAATAGGACCCTCTTTAAGTTGAGGTATGTCATAGCCCTTTTGGGTATAGTTCGAGGGAGGGGGGGAATAGGGTATTTTCTCTTTTTAAAAATGAGAAAAATTACTTCTTTAGTGGAAACAAGAAAACAAGTTTCACTAATGACATTCCACATTGATTGTGACCTCGCCCACCCTCCAACACATCTCATCTTCATTCCATTTTGTAGCTTCCATCTCCACCAGCCCAAATCCCTACCTCCACTCCATAGCATTTGTCCGTATTGTATATAAATATTTTGTACTTATGTACTGAATACAAAAAAAAATAAAAGAATTCAACTTATTTTCCTAAAAATATTTATCGTAAAAAGTATTTCCCTTCGTACTGAACAAATCCTAGATGCAGGGGCGGACCCACATGTATAGGTGGGGGTGCACGTGCACCCTTTAACGTCGAAAAAAATTATGTATATATACCTTGAGAAATTGGGAGATAGCTAATAGTGCACCCTAAGACAAATGGCAGTGCACCTTGGTGCGCTAGTTGAATCTTGCGCTTCTGTCCATGTGACCAAGGAATGATCCCCGGGTCGCGCAACACCTTAGTTTTTATTTCCAATACTTCAAATTTAAAAGGCTTACTAAATTTATAACAATAAAATTGTTGGTCAGGGGATTCGAACCCACGACCAGTCCATAAGGTATACCCCCTTGACCATTAAGCTACCACAATGGATTGTTCAAAAATGTTAAAAGTAACGTTCATATTAGAAAGTAAAGTTATTAGCTTAAAACTCTTATTTGTTCTATATATTTATTTTTTCAATACTGTTCATGTCTTTGGCTACCAATTGAATATGATAATATCCCTTAATCGACATCGAAAGTTTTTCTAACGTCTTGAGAAAATATTGGTGCTCCACAATATTATCAAAAGCAATAAGCGTAAAAAAGATTCAAGGTCTATAGTGTTTAAGCACAAAGTACAAATAAAGCATGAGATTTAAAGAAAAAAGACATAAAGGTAGAAAAAATATAAATAGATATCTAGTCCACGACTAATAATATAAGCATGAATGACAAATATATGAACAAAAAAATTAATTTTTTTTGATAAAGTGAAATATCAATTGTTTAGTGTTTGTCTCTTCAGACAGCCTCATTGACAAGGGAAAGTATGTATCAGAAATTAGAACCTAAGCTACACATTAAGCGAGGAAAGCGCTTGACACATTTTGAGTCTTACTTCCAGGTTTATGCGCGTCTTTGACAACACCGGTGCACCCACAAACTTCAAATCCTGGGTTCGCCTCTGCCCAGATGTTTTCTTTTCTTCATTTAATGGGATGTGTGAAACCTCAAATATAAATAACGTAGTTATGTTTATTTTACATCCTTTTTAGCAATAAGGTGATTAAAATTTTTTGAATTTTCTAAAAGAAATTATTTTTCCTTTTTTTGTCATGAATTTTATATTTCTTGAATGAGACAAGGATAGGAAGGAACCTAAGCTTTTTCTTTTGTTCAAATTGTTGATCTTGCTTGGTTGAATTTTTACCATAATCAGCATTTTGAAACTTGATTTGTCCATCCATGATTTTTTCAAAAAAAAATTAAGTACACATTATTATTTCGTTAATTGAGTTTTCCACTTAATGCAGGTGATAAATCAATGATAAAGAAGAGCTATATGTATTTAACAGAAGAAATACTGAAAGAAAATCCTAATATTTGTGAATACATGGCTCCTTCTCTTGATGCGAGGCAAGATATAGTGGTGGTTGAAATTCCAAAACTTGGCAAAGAAGCAACCCAAAAGGCTATTGAAGAATGGGGCCAGCCCAAATCGAAGATTACTCATTTGGTGTTTTGCACTACTAGTGTTGTGGACATGCCTGGGGCCGACTATAAGCTCACTAATCTTCTTGGGCTTCAACCCTCAATCAAATGACTCATGATGTACCAACAAGGTTACTTTACGTGGAACCGTTATCCGACTAGCAAAGGACTTAGCTAAAAACAACAAGGGAGCTCGAGTCCTTGTTGTTTGACCAGAAATAACTGCAGTTACTTTTCGTGGTCCAAGTGATACACACTTAGATAGTATGGTTGGACAAGCACTCTTTGGTGATGGGGCAGTTGCACTCATGTTAAGTTTTGATCCATTACCAGAGATTGAAAGACCTTTGTTTGAGCTTGTCTCCACAGCCCAAACACTTCTCCCTAACAGTAAGGGCGCTATAGATGGTCACCTTCGTGAAGCTGGGCTTACATTTCACTTTACTCAAAGATGTTCCTGCATTTATCTCAAAGAACATTGAGAAGAGTTTGACAGAAGCATTCCAACCATTAGGGATTTTTTATTGGAACTTTATCTTTTGGATTGCTCACCCCAGCGGGCCAGCAATCCAGGCTACTAGGAAAGTCTTGAGTGGCTATGGAAACATGTCTAGTGCTTGAGTTCTCTTCATTTTGGATGAAATGACAAAGGCCTTAACCAAAGAAGGGCTTAGTACTACTGGTGAAGGCCTTGATTGGGGTGTTCTTTTTGGATTTGGGCTTGGACTTATGGTTATAACTGTTGTGCTCCATAGTGTGTCTACTTAATATATTGGATATTGACTTATATATTATAGGGGTGATTAAATTTTATTATCCATGTAATCTTAAATATCTTTTATTTGCTATGTTATATATCATGCATTTGCTTTGTTTTCACGTGCACTTTACAGATAATGTTATTTGTAATGCATATTATGTGCACCGGCCACCTCCCTCCATTGAATTAGTAAACTTTTTATTGGGAAAACTATGTAAAATTAAAAAGTGAAATGATTAAGAAAAAGATACATTAACATATAAGAGAAGATAAAGCATAAAGAGATCGATGATTACGAGAATGCTATTAAGTTAAACTATTTAGTTTTTCTAATATAAAATATAAATAGGGACAATGCTATTAAGTTAAACTATTTAGTTTTTCTAATATAAAATATAAATAGGGACAGTGAAATTTGTTGAAGTTTTGAGAAAAAAGATCAATATCATACTAGTCTTTAGAAGCATGCCCTGGTTCCAAGCCGGGGAGGAAGGGTGGAGGGGCCCGGCTCCGGGCGCGATCCCGCGTCTAGGCCGGGGTGAGGATGCCATGGCTATGGGCGTGGTCCCAGAGCCAAGCCGGGGGAGGGGGGCCAGGGCTCCGAGTGCGATCCCCGGTCCAGGCCAGGGGGAAGGGAGCCAGGGCTCCGGGCGCGGTCCTGGGTCTAGGCCGGGGGAGAGGGCCAGGACTCTAGGCGCGGTCTCGGTTCCAGGCCGGGGGGAGTAGGTCTAGGGCTCCTGGCGTGGTTTCGGGTTTAGATCGGGGGTGAGGGGCTAGGGCACCGGGCATGGTCTCGGGTTCGGGTCGAGGGAAGGGGGCCAGGACTCCGAACGCTGTCTCAAGTTCGGGCCGGGGACAGGGGGACAGGGGGCCAGGGCTCCGGGCGCGATCCCTGGTTCAGGTCGGGGAGGAGCGGTCCAGGACTCCAGGCGCGGTCTTGGGTTTGGGATGGGGGGAAGGGCAGGGGGAGAGAGGGGGCTACAGGCGCGGTCTCGGGTCTGGGTCGGGATGTCAGGGCTCCAAGCGCGGTCTCGAGTTTGGGCAGGGGGCCTAGGGCTATGGGCGCGGTCCCGGGTCAAGGTCGGGGGGGCGATAGGGCTCGGGGGGGAAGAATGGGCCTGAGGGGGTGGCAGGGCGGTATGGGGGGGAAGAATAGGTCCTGGGGGGACGAGGGGGAAGAATGGCTCAGGAGGGAAGGGGGAGAGGCCCAGGAGGGAGAATGGGCCCCGGGGGAGAGAATGGGCCTGGGGGAAGAATTGGCTCGAGGGGAGAATAGGGTGGGGGGAGGGAATGGGGGTGGGGGAGAATGGTCCCTAGGGGGAAGAGGAGAGAATGGGCCTGGAGGGAGAGAAGGCGAAGGGAGAATGGGCACGGGGGATTGCGGGGGGGGGGGGGGGGGGGGG
>NC_061115.1:213417221-213437942 GCF_002878395.1 Capsicum annuum | reverse complement strand
GGGGGGGGGGGGGGGGGGGGGGGGGGGGGGGGGGGGGGGGGAGAAATTAATGTGGATAGGACACAAGAGGCCTGTCAACCAACTACACTAAGGTGAGATCTGATTTGTCTTAAATCCATGTACTGCCTGACTTAAAATTTAGCAACAACAACCCTTTTTCTTATTATCTAAAAGTGAGACATTATGTTGTTGTGAATCCTCCATTCCCTCTGATAAAGAGGTATAACATATACCTATCGGGAAAAAAAGTTGGATGCATAACATAAAGGTTACTGAAGTTTCTGATCTTCAACATTTGATGTTCTAAACTGCTGGCATGAATGCATATAGAGATTTTTTTATTATAATTTGTTCATATAAGTTACCATCGAGATAAGATTCAAAGATTTTGGCAATATTGTTGATCCAGAGACTAAATAATGTGTTAACTTCTCTTTCTCTTCAAATAAAATACATCTTAGCAATAGGCCAGCAACTTGTGTATATAAAATTGACTTCAACTTGGAAGAACTCCTTGTACAATTAAGCTTCTAAATGAGTATTGTTTGACCACACAGCATTAGCAAGTAATGATAATCTGAGTTAAGTTTGGTGGTTACACATTTTTTATGGTTATTCTAAAATTATTTACTTTAGTTTTTCTAGTTTATATCTCATCTATAGAGAGAGCAGTTTACCTTTTACAACATGTGTGATGTTTCATTTTATTTGTTGTCTCATCTGCTTAGCATGCTTCTTATATTGTTTCAAATTGGTAATCTTTTTCTGCAGATTTGGGAAAATGTAAAATGATATCCGATATCATTCAATATCAGGTTCTACAATATTATGTCTTCTCTACCGAAGCTAATTTTTTTAATATACCCATTAGTAGCAATTGCTTGATCATTTACAGTTCCTCAGTATTCTGCTCATTCTATATAGTGCCAAAGAGAAGTTGTAGCTTTTACTGTGACAGCATTAACTCTGTCTTTGCAGTTGAGAAAGTTAATATCATCCCAGAGAGAAACAACAACAACAACAAAACCAGTGTATTCCCACAAAGTGGAGTCTGGGGAGGGTAAAATATACGCAGTTCATACCGCTACCTCCAAAGAAGTAGAGAGATTGTTTCCGATAGACCCCCGGCTCAAGATAGAGAATAGTAAACAAGAGTATAATCTCAAGATAGAGAATAGTAAACAAGAGTATAATGAAATATGCAGCATGATGGATGACATAACATAAAAAGAAATAAGACATACTAAAATAAAATAGAAATCAGAGCAATACGAAATAAGATAAATAAGCGTCATATGAAATAAGAGATAAGAAATAGGGCATCCGAAAAATGACACCCACCTAGTAATAACATACACTCACAGACCAGAGGCACCCGCCAGATCCAAACCCTCCTGACTAGGGGCTCCTACCTACGGACACAGTCCTAGGATTACTAACCCGGCTATACATGAACTCTTCTGACTACTTGCTACAACCCACGCACGCATCCTAGCCTTCTACCCTTATCCGCGACCTCCATAAGTTCCTATATAAGGTCATGCCCTCAGTAAGATGAAGCTGCTCTATAACATGTCTAATCACTTCCCTCCAGTACTTCTTTGGCCTACCTCTCCTCCTCCTGAAGCCATCCAATGCTAGTCTCTCACACCTACGAACTGGGGCATCCGTTCCCCTCCTCATCATATGCCAAAACCATCTCAGTCTTCCTTCCCGCATTTTGTCCTCCACCGAAGCCACTCCCACCTTCTCCCGGACTGTCTCATTCCTAACTCTATCCCCTATAGTAAGTCTCACACATCCAACGCAACATTCTCATTTCCGCCACCTTCATTTTTGAATGTAGGAGTTCTTGATCGGCCAACACTCTGCTCCATATAGCATATCTGGACGGACTGCCACTCTGTAGAATTTGCCTTTAAGCTTAAGTGGCACCTTCTTATCATACAACACTCCCGAGGCGAGCCTCCACTTCATCCAACCTGCTCTAATACGGTTAGAGACATCCTCATCAATCTCACCATTCCCCTGAATTATAGACCCAAGATACTTAAAACTATCCCTCTTACAAATATCCTGGGAATCCAGCCTCACCACCGCATCGTCCTCCTACCTCAAGTCACTAAACTTGCATTCCATATACTCTGTCTTAGACCTACTCAACCTGAATCCTTTAGATTCCAGGGTTTGCCTCCAAACCTCCAATTTTTCATTCACACACCCCTGCGTCTCGTCAATTAACATTACATCATCCACAAACAACATACACCACGATACCTCCCCTTGAATACGTCGCGTCAACACGTATATCACCAACACAAACAGGAACAGACTAAGAGTCGAACCCTGGTGCAACCCTGTCACAATTGAAAAATGCTCTGAGTCCCTTCCCACCGTTCTCACTCGAGTCTTTCCTCCATCGTACATGTCCTTAATAGCTCTGATGTACACCACCGAGACCCCTCTTGCCTCTAAGCAACACCATAAAACCTCCTTAGGGACTTTGTCATGACACCATAAAACCTCCTTAGGGACTTTGTCATACGCCTTCTACAAGTCAATGAACACCATGTGCAAATCCCTCCTCCTTTCCCTATACTGCTCCACCAATCTCTTCACCAGGTGGATTGCCTCTGTCGTCGAGCGAACAGGCATAAAACCAAATTGATTCTCGGAAATGGACACGATCTTCCTCAATCTCCTCTCCACCATCCTCTCCCAAATCTACATAGTATGGCTCAACAGCTTGATACCCCTATAGTTGGTGCAACTCTTTATGTCACCCTTGCTTTTATATAACGGAACATCATCACAGAGAGCATTGTACACTATTTCTTGGCTATATATCATAAAAGTAGGCCATGAACAATGCCAGCACAGAAATTACTATCAGAAATTGTATTCTAGTTGGTCATATTATTCGTTTCAATAGACAGAGATGAGTTCAAAACTAGAGTCAGCGAGTTAAGAATGAGAATGAACACGTTGTATGCACATATTAGAAGTTCGAGCAGAAAGTAATGATATATTAGCATGGAGGACAAGCATGGAATGCTTTCTGAAGTTAGATATTCCTCACATAATTAGAGAACAACAAGGACTAATCAATTACACAAGTTGAAACAGCAATTAACTGATATTGACATCATTCATCAACATGCAATATACAGAGACTTCAGGAATCAGGGTAATTTAATCTAAGTGCATTCTTCATAATTTGGTAATGTTACATAATTTCTTCATCCTATGAGCCATGCTTGGTTCAAATACACACTACTTTGTGAACTATATATAGATGTTTCTGATGAAAATATGGCACAATGTGTGAGAGCTTTCACAGCCTCTTCTTGTTAGCTATTTTGGTGATGATGAATTATTGATGGATGAAGTATTCCAAAATGATTTTTGTCAATTGTACGGCTAAAGAGAAGACTACATTCACAAATGTCATTGTCTCTATTAATCCGTCCGTTTAAAAAAAAATGACATGTTTTTCATTTTAGTCCATTTAAAAAAGAATAGTCCTTTTTTAGCAACTTTTTAATTTCAACTTTCCACATGACATATTTCTACCACAAGATTAAAAAGGTATTTTGATATATTTGACATATCTTTAATTTAAGACCATACGATTCAAAAAGTCTTCTTTATTTTCTTAAATTAGGTCATTCTTTTTTCAAAGAAGGGAGTATTATTTTATAAAATATCTCTTATCCCAATGAATTTTAATGAAAGTAGTAGATCACAAGCTTTTCAAAGCTCAGATATTTTGAGGTAAACACATGGGATCTGCTTAAGGACCTATTGTTTAAGTAAATATTTAAAATTTTGTCCGATCGAAGAAGTTATTTTTAAAGCAAAAACTATGCATTTTTGGGATCTGTGGTTAATTAGAACCTTAAGGGGTTCACTTCAAATGGATTAACATGAGTAGGTTGAAAAAAGTCATACAATCTTGATAGAATTGCTCGTGTTCCTTTAGAAAGTGTGGCTACCAATATCAAAGATGTCGATTATGTCTCCCCTAAAAGTTGATTAGATCCCTCTCATTTTATTCTAGAATTATCCAGGGATGAGGGCAGAAGAGGGGGGAGGAGTTTTTCGATAGTTCCAAACTAGTGATCTAGGCTTCTCCATCAAAGAATCGACACATGCCAAGTAGACTATAATTTGTGGCACCATATCCGACCTATCCTGAAGGGAAGTCTCCAAAGTGGGATTGTATATTAGCTAAGTCTCCAGCGAAGAAGGTACTTTTTAAAGATGAACTAATTTGTTTAAAATTTAATCTCATAAATAAAACAAATTAAATGAAGCATTGGTTTCGTTAGGCCTCTTCAAAAAGGACACTTTATTTTGACAAACCACAATTCTCCAACATATAACAAACTATCCAACAACAACTACAATAAATATATATATATGCCCCAATCTCAAGCAAATTGATATCTTTCAATATTACATAAATCTCACATATATTTCAATCCCAGAATAAGCCCGAAATACGCGATCTGAATTAGTCGGGCCTTCAATATAGGTATCGGACACCGAGTGAAAAATCAAACAAAAAAAAACTACATATGTCTAAGTATCTACGTATGTCTAAGTATCATACTCTTCACTCTGACATAAAGGCTTCTTTTATCATTAAAATTACATATATTTGAATAGATATATATAGACAAAAGAAATATGTGATTGCTATAAATATATTACCATATATAGTGAATGTATACTTTACTATATATAGTGAATGTCTATTTATGGAAAAGTTAGAAACCCCAAGTTTAGTTTTCCCCTATAAACAGAAGGGCTCTCTTCATTGTAAATCATCCTCAAGGATCCCAAGAGAATCCCTCAAGAGAAATAATAGTTACTCTTTATTTTCTGTACTCTTCTTCTTTATTCTTTATTATTTCATAACACATTATCAGCACGAGACTCTGTCGTCTCAAATTTGAAGGCTAAGGTATTATTTTCTTTCTTTTCATATTGCTAATAATCTTACAAAATTTGAGTTCGTTGCCTCGAGCAAGAACTACCTTTCATTGGTGTTGAATGCTGAAATCTACTTAGATGCTATGGGTCTTGGAGACGCCATAAAAAAAGAAAATACAGCATCTAATCAAAATTGTGCTAAGGCTATGATTTTCTTGCATCATCATCTTGACGAAATTCTGAAAATCGAATACCTTACTACTAAGGATCTACTTGTTTTGTGGAATAGCCTAAAAGAAAGTCTCGACCACTTGAAGATGGTCATCCTCACAAAAGCACGATATAAATGTATGCACCATGAAAATAAGATGTTGGGTTCAAACTCCACCAATTTGTGGCCAAAGACACCTTTATATGAATAAGACATTGAGTTTGAATCTAAATGCACCATATTGTTGATATAATGATGGCTAAGGTAAAATAATATGTTTTTTGTAAAAAGTCATGAAAACATGTCCTATTGAATATGCTTCATTCCATGAAGTAAATGCGGTAGCATTATATGATAAGTCTGAAAGATGACAATTTGCTCCATTCTTGAAGTGAATGTGGTAGCAATATATAATATACTTTGAAAGATATGTATGCCTTGATGTACTCCCGAAGTATCAATATCATGAAAGAAGTTACAGGCTATTATAATTTGATACGCTTAACACACGATTATATTCCATTCTTGGAGAATGAGAATTTTGATTTTTATAATAATAGATCCATTCCTGGGGTGTGTGATAATATTCAAAAAGACCTTATCAATACAAACGTGCACTTAGTTGTGGTGGTATCGCAACTAACCTCCAAAAGAGGCAGAATAATTGCACCTCCTAAAGAGGCAGAATAATTGAGAAGAGTTATTTTGAAATTTACTTCTAAAGTAGTAAATCTGAAATTTATTCATGTAATAGTAAATCTGAAAATTTACTAAAGTAAAAGGTATATGTCATAGTAAACTTTAGTTTGCTAGAATAAAAGTTCATAAATTGACATGAACGATTGTGACATTCCCAAGATGTGCATGTTAAGTATTAAACAAATATTGAAGAATTAGAAAATTCTTCATTACTTTTAATATTGCTTGTTCTCTTGATAAGTTGGTTGGACCAACTAATTTTGAGATTGGATCCCTTCAAATCTAAAAAGCATAAAAGGTGAATGAGGGCTCGTTCACCAGTCATGTGATCTATTAAGATGCATCGATATAAGATGATCACTTGTATGTTTATTCTCAACCTACAGTTTAACATTCATAAAGTTGTTTGCACAATAAAATTGAGTTAAGAGCATAACTTTCAGATTGTGTAATCAAAACAATCTTGATGATGATGGTATGGCATTGAATGCCTTCGATAAATAGCTAAACCATTATTAAGGAGAACAAAGCTTCATGTATTCGTCTAACATATGATATGTTGCATACAACAACACTTGTATGCATTAGACCAATAACTTATGATTATTTCTTCCCTCTCAATTGGTTAAAGGTCAGGAACCAACTATTTCATCTAATGATTTTGATGTGCGGTGTATGATTAATGAATACCATGATGCACAAAGATGGATTCCTCAAATAAAATGGAGGATGTATGTTAGTTTTCCTAACTTAAGGGGGAGATTATAAGCAACTATCAAATATGTTAGGAATTATCATCAGATCCTCATTCAAAAGATAATTCAAGTCAAATGCCGAAAGCATCTCGTATTTAAGCTACACGTACTCCTATTTTGTGTTCCTAAAGGAAAAAAGTCTATATATACGTAAAGCGTGGAAGACTAATCGATTTCAAATAAATTAATCCTTAAAAAGGATACAGAGAAAATAATCATAATAAAAAGACAATGTGCTCTTGAAGAGCCTATGACATAACACTTCATGAAATCTTACAAGAGGTTAAGGTACCTAAAAATAATGAAGTGATGAGATCTCAAAATGTTATTTCGCATTGCAAATCGACACAAAATGATATATCATCAATATCGTTGATACAATATTGGTACAATATTGTAAAAAATTATGAAGATTCGAATTCTACGTTTATTTAGGCATGCTGACGTAAAAATATTTATCAAGTGATCTGAAATGATGCATTTTGGTAAGTGTAAAACTTATTTGATTTGCAGTCCAGACACTTGAAGATGTCATACTTGACATATTGGATATTGTCACTTGACAATAATCTATATGAAAATTCCTAAAGTATTCAAAATGCCTTAAGCATATAAAGTTTTTGAGAAACTTGTTTATTATCCTTATAAGGGATAAATTGATGGTCTAAATATTAATGAAACTCTTGGAGAGTTTTCAAAAGCAATAAGATTATTTGCTGAAATTAGAAATATACCAATTTGAATTGGTTATGAAGTACCATATCTTAGTACAATTATTGTACTGATGTATCTTGCAAATACTATAAGCCCTGATATAGCCTTTTCAATCAACGTATTAGCAAGGTATATTTTATTTATCCTCCTACTAGGGGACATCTAAATGGGATAAAAGACATGATCTTATTTTATTTCAGTCTCGATCTTGTTAATTATGCTGATGCTGGGTATTTATTTAACCCGCATAAATTTTGGTCTCAGTCATGCAATGTGTTCACATGTAGGGATACTGTCATATCTTGGAGATATACAAAGCAGTCTATCTAGCCTCTTTATCGAACCATGCTGAGATAATAGCTATTCATGAAGCAAATCGACCATGAGTATGGTTGAGATCCATGATACATCTCATTTGAGAAAAAATATAGTATGAAATGTGACAATGTACCCACAATTTTATAAGGAGATAATGCCACATACATAGCACAACTTAAGGGAGGATTCATGAAAGGAGATAGAATGAAACACACTTCATCAAAGCTTTTCTACATATATGAGCTCCAAAAGAATGGTGATAATAACATGCAACATATTCGTTCAAGTGACAATGTGGTTGATTTATTCATCAAGTCTCCTTTAATTGCAACTTTCAAGAAGATGGTGCAACAGATCGGGAGGCAAAGGCTCAAAAATGTTCTCATTAGGGGGAGTTAATACGCGATGTACTCTTTTTTCGTTACGAGATTTTGTCCCACTGGGTTTTCCTTGTAAGGTTTTTAATAAGGCAGCTTATATGCATATTGTTACAGATGTGTACTTTTTTTCCTTCACTGGGTTTTTTTTCCACTAGATTTTTTTTAGTAAAGTTTTAACGAGACACATTATCTATCAATTAGACATTCAAAGGGGGGGGGGGTTATAAATATATTACCCTGTATAGTGAATGTCTACTTTACCATGTATAGTGAATGTATATTTTACCATATATAGTGAATGTCTATTTATAAAAAAATTAAAAACCTCAAGTTTAGTTTTCCCTTATAAATAAAGGAGTTTCCTGCATTGCAATTCACTCAATCACAAACCCATCAAGAATTCTCATGAGAAATAAAGAAGTCTTCTCTCTTCTTTCTTGATTCTTCTTGTATTTACTTTATATTTCATAACAGTAATGAAATTGTTGACATTGAAAATAATCATTTTATTTATTTGGTAGTTTATTTCTTGATTGTGGTGACAACTTGTACTTAATTTTATTTATATTTAAGTGCATGTACTTACTTTAATGGGTCATGTTCGTGGGTTATTTACAGTGACGGAGTCAGAATATTTACTAAGGCGATTTAGAATATGAAAAAATAAACAGACAAGGAAATCAAGGGAATTAAATATAATTTTAACCATATATAATCAATGTATTTTTTTTTAAGGTGGTTGGGATAAATTCCCTAGCCCATTTGATATTTAATTATTTGTAGCTACGATTAAGACTTGTATTATTACTTTCTCCGTTTCAATTATAGTATCAGTACTCTTTTTTAGTCAACTTCAAAAAGAAAAAAAAGATATCTATTAATATGTGGTATTTGCTCCATCTCAATTTATGTGATATTTTTTAAATTTCAAAAGTCGAACCAATTTTTTTATTCAACCACAATATTTTCATATATATTTTAAATATATTGAATTATCAATTATTGTAACAAATAATACTTTTTGTGTAGTTTTAAAATATGAAGATTTTATTTCATAATCTGAATTTTGAAAGTTTGACTCTCAAAATTTGTACGATGTTACGTAAATTGAGATAGAGAAAGTGTGACGCCCCAAGTCTGCACCCCAGACGCTACATGGTGCTTACAACCCCGAGGGATCACAAGCTAACCCATGACTGGTACCTGCTGAGAGCACTGAATAATAATACTGAAATAACGCAGAAGTTAGGCTGAAATGCCTTAAGGTTCACAAACTGAATACTGATAAATATAACAACTGATTATAACATCTGAAAACTAAATACTGCCTGAACTAGTCTAGTCTGAAAAGCCTCTAACTGAACTGTCTGAATGTGGAGTTGATGGGACAAGCCCCCAATTAACTCCAACTAATAAAATACTGAATCTACTGAAATACTGAAATAAAAGAATATCCTCGATAGATGAGGACTCCCTACTGAATCTGTTGCTGCTGACTGAATCTGGCTATGCGCAGTTAGGAACCTGAGCGTTCGAACCTATGATATGAGACATCATAGCGCAAAAAGAGTATGCGATCAGTACGTGGAATGTACTAGTATGTTAGATGAGCTAAGGCTAAAATGCAAGGATTCATATGCAAGAACAATAACTGACTGAGTGATATGAATAAATATGAATGAGAGTACATGGAAAACTGAACTGCTGTAAACACCGAATATGCAATACTGTGCATATCTATATATATACTGCATTTGAGATTTATAATGAAACTGAGTACTGAGTTCTGATAACTGAGTAACTGATATCTGAGATTACTAATAACTGAATTACTGATTATTGGGTAACTATTACTGACAGTCCTGATTCTGTAGAACTGAACTGAGTTCTATACTGAAGACTAAAACTAAAACTGTGAAAGGTAAGCATCTAACCGACATGCCCCTCTCTGAACTGATTGGGGTTCAACCTGTAACCCCGGTTAGAAGGGTGTCAGTACCGTGCCATGGGTACAGACACTGGTATGTGGATCCACTGAAAAGTCGTCCCGAAGGACTAAGGGTCACCCTCTACTGGCAGTTTCCCTGATGAGAATGGTATTACCCTCAACTGGCAGGTACACACCTTATATACCCTCAACTGGCAGGTTGATATCTCAACCTACGCTGGCTATGTAGTTTTGGAATGCAAGGACTGCTACTAAGGATCACACCCTCTACTGATAGGTGAGTCCCCATCCTTGGGTTCGCTCAATGCTGAATCCTACTCCCAATTGAATAACACTGATTATTAAACTGGATAAAACTGGACTGAGTTTTACTAAGTTATGTAACTAACTGTGTACTACTATTCGTGATATTACTGAGACTATTCTGTAGCTACTGTGATTCTAGATAAATAGCTAGATTTCGAGTATTAAATACTCCCAGGACTCGATAGCATCAATAGTACACATGGCACAATCTTGAAAGCATACTAACTAGTCACTTAGCCATGATTCATTCATTGAGACATTTTTTCAAACACTTACAAGGCATGAACTTGCACATGAATGGGAACACACGCTAACATGTCGTGATTGAACTATTCAATTCACATAGGCATTTTAACAAACACTTGGGGAGCATGATCATCTCACATAATAATAAACATATGCATAAATATCACGGCTACAACATTCAACTTGTTAATTCAAGGATTTAATCATGAGAAACATATAATTCACCACATAAGCTATCTTAATTTCATGAAACTTGTAATTAATCATGGATTGAAACCCAAACAAACATCATGAACATGATTACAATCAAATTCAAACATGCAAATCATGAAATCTCAATCTTGTATTTTTCAAAAAGGATTCTTAGGCTCCATGGGTGGTAAGAATCCATGGATGAGCACCTAACATAACTGGGAAGATAAGTTCTTAAAGTTTCTTGGTGAAATTCTTAAGAATTGTTCTTGATTCTAGAAGGCTAGGGCCGTGGAAAATACCAAATTACCCCTTGGAAGATTTAAAAACTCAAAACTTAAAACTGAAATCCCGATATTACCTGTCGGCATGACGCGGTGAAATCGCGTCAGGACACTGAAAAGCTAATAACTGCGACCTGGGACTGTGCCGCGATGCAGCGTCATCGCGATGCCTCACTGAACGCGATTTTGTCCCTTGACGCAACACGGTGGTATCGCGTTGGGCTACTGGAAATTTTGAAAATGGGTATTGGTGGGACGCGCCATTATCGCATTAACATATTGAAAAATGACGATTGGGACCTGGAACTTCATCGCAACCCATTGAAATCTAGGTATCCCACTGGAAATAGATAATTTCCATTTTGCCTGTCACAGCGACGTGGTGCTGTTGAGTTTGGTACACTGTTTCACTAAAAGTGTCATAACTTCTCACTCGGATATCGGATTTTGGCGAATTTTATATCGTTGGAAAGCTGGCTGAATTTCCTACAAGATGGTGGGCTTTAAACGGGAAGATTCAACCTATAACGAAGGTTATACATAGTAATTCTAGTATACTAAGAGCTAAACTGAGCTAGGGAAATATGGGGTATTACAGAGAGTAACAATTTCACTTTAAAAATCATAGATCTCTTACTCTCTCTTCTCCCAGGCGATCTCAATGAAAGTTTAACCTCCCATGACTGTGGTTGTTTTACCCCAAACGATCTAGATACACAAACTTATACAACACTATTCAAATCAACTCTTTGCACATTTAGGAAGGAATTTCAATTGTAATCTGTTGATATAATCAATAGTGAACCTATTATTGTATTTGAACCATCTGATATTATATTCAAGGTTATATTAAAGAGAAAAATTTGCAATATGCTCTTCCTGCAAAGTTTTCCTGTGGGAGGCCATCGACAATAACCCTAAGGTGTAAGACGATAACCCTTGAAGTTGAATCCAGCAATACCATCGACAACGACAAGGCCAAGATTCAGGACAATGAAGGTATTCCACCGGACCAACAACGACTGATCTTTGCTGGTACAAAAAAGATTCTTTACCAAAAATAATCCACTTTTTTCTCTTTGTACGCCATAATTTGTGGAGCGGTTTCTATCCAACTTCTTCATTCAATTCAAAACTTGAAGCAAGGTAATTTTCCTCCCTAAAATCCACTTCAATTTATTCTAATTGTTTTTATGTTTTTTTTTTCAAAAAAAATATTTTGCGCCTAAGTTTACAGAGTAAAATTTGGGTGATTTGGTTGAGCACTTTCTTCGATTAATTGTTTTTTAGGCTTCACTGTTTGAATAGTCATTATGAATAGAGATTTGGGACCTTCCTTTAGTTTTCGGGTTTCTCAATTAGAAAGTATCAAAGAATCTCATGAAGTTGTTAACTTCGTTTCCAAAAGGTTTGATTATAAATTTGTTGACTTTGATGAAAATAGAATAAAGCATAGAAATGATCCCCAAATTATGAAGAAGTTGTGGCAAAAGCATTCTAAAGACAAGAAAAAAAAAGTGGTTCTAACAAAAAGGGATCCAACAGTCCTGAAAGTAAAGCTCCTGCCAAGAGAAAAAGAATTGTCGAAGCAATTTCCACAAATGAACTTCCCAAGGTAATTGCATGTTCAAATCTATTGAATGTTAGGCCGAGATACATATTTTGGGTTGCATGATACGTTTAGAATTTCATTGTTTATCTGTTTTTTTGTTGCTAAGTTATTTGTATCTTTTGTATTTTATTTTTTATTGAAATTAATATAAGAAAATACAAGTTCACAAGTACATAGATACATGTTAAGTAGACTTGAATATGTGAGTGATCATTAATGCTTTGATTTGTATCTAGTTTTATTCAATTTTACTGAAAGTCTAAATATAATAGATACATGTTTTTATTTCTAAGATACATGTTCTATTAACTTGTATTTGTGAGTTACTGTTAATGTTTTAATATGTTTCTTGTGTTGTTTAAATGGTATTGAAAGTAGAATTTAATCTTAAATCCTTAGATTGGGAGCTCCTGTGCATCCTAAATTCTGCACATGATCAGAGAGTAGTTAGACTAGCCCCCATTTTGTATTAGATACATAATAACAAAACATGTATCTTTCTGTCTTAATATGTATCTTGTTCATTATCTGAAGCAATTGTCTATTACCTGCATTAATCACATTAGATACATAAAACATTTATTTGTACCTCTTTCAGTTTTAATGATTACGGTAAGCTGATGTAACATATATTTCATTTGTTTGCAATTTGAACAGTATCTGGATGTCATCATGTACTACTTGAGGAAGAAGTACAAGAACAAGAATTTTCCAAGCAAGAGATACACTATCACAGATTGTTTTTTTAAAGTGTACATTGATAAGGTATATGTGAATTACTATGATGCTGCCGCTGGCAACGAGCTTGCCGCACAAGATGCATCCGCAAAGACTGATGAGGTTGCTGATATGGAGATGACATTGATTAACACCATCAAGGGATTCAGTCCACGCGCAGGTCATCCTTGGTATTTGGTTGATGAGGTCTTTGTCCCAATTAACTGTGATGGTGCCTTTCACTGGATATTGACAGTCATTACATTAAAGGATCGATGCATTCGTGTGTATGATTCAATGGCCTCTTCACAAAAACGTTGTTGATGATATAAACTTTGATGATGTTAGTAGTGTTTAGACAAGTATACATTAAGTTTTTTTAATGAATAATTACTTCTATTTGCATTAACATTCTAACGCAATACTAAATAACATAAAGATATATTTATGTTATCATTATGATATCTTTCCGCGCAATATATAGACATTGTATTATTGGATACATGTTTTAATGTATTTTATAATTTTATGTATCTAAAATAAATAAAGATATATTACAATATAGGTATTAACCATCACAACATTATCGTATTATGTATCTATAACTGTTTTTTGTTATAGATAATTCATGTTGTCCCTTACATGCATACCAAATTATATCATAACTTAATAGAACTAAGTCTTAAAAATATTAACCTATTACATTTTACATGTGAAATAAATTATTAAATCTTGTATCTATTACTTTATATGAGATACATCTTCTCAAATTGTATGTATCTATTATAAGGAAATTATTTTACTATATAATCATAGTAACCAACAAATTATTACATTTTTATGTATATACAACCCTTTTTATTAATCGAAAAGGATGTTTGACTATAACCTGCATAACAAATTCTAGCAGAACTTATATTACTAAATCTTAATAATATTGACAAATTATATTTTACAAACGATGCATATTTGTTAAAATTTAATGGAGATACATGCTATAAGAATGTATCTATTTTCTATCGTTCACTATGGCAGAACTACTAATAGAATGTACAATAACATTGTCAGTTCAATATATCTAAATTTCTACTTTATGTGTTACGAAAAAATATATCATCAAATCATATATAACTAAATAACAAATTAACAAAGAATGTTATTTATTTCGGTAAATGTCTTTTTCTAAATTTCATAAAAAATCAAAAATATCATCAACTAAAATGTTGAACAAAATAGATAAAAAAATCCAGCAACATTCCAAGGAACTATTCAACATTATTCATTAGTAAACTACATTTGTCACTCCTTTGGAAAGAATTTGAAAGTGCGCCTGTTGTGACCTTCATAACCACATCTCCCGCAACAATTACTGCTCGATGTCATTTTTTCACTTGTTTTCTTGTGCATGTTTTTCTTTGGCCTTCCAGGTTGACGTTTGTATTTAGGTGGTAACACAACTTACCGAGATGATGCTTTAAATGTCCAAACATAATCCTCTGAACGGCATCGTAAGATATAACTGAATCAATGAAAATAAAACTTCAACTTTATAACATTCAGTTACTTTCAAACTGTATAATAAGACATCAATATATTCACCGAGATACATAATTAGACATTAATATATTAACCTAGTTACAAGATGATCAAAACGTATATTTTATCATAAAAATGTATCTCGACCAAATTAACATAACGTCATGACTAAAACTCAACAAGAAACATAATTAAACATAACTTCATAAACGGAGATACAAGATGGGGCAAAATGTATCATTTTCATAACAAAATGTATCACGATGTGAAACTTGTACCACATGTATCTAGGAAAATTTACAACATGTATCTAGGAAATTTCTATGTATCTAGGACATTTCTATTACATCTTTGGTCTTCTAGGTTGACGTTTGTATTTAGGTGGTAACACAACTTACCGAGATGATGCTTTAAATGTCCAAACATAATCCTTTGAACGGCATCGTAAGACATAACTGAATCAATGAAAACAAAAATTCAACTTTATAATCTTCAATTACTTTCAAACTGTATAATAAGACATCAATATATTCACTGAGATACATAATTAGACATCAATATATTAACCTAGATACAAGATGATCAAAATGTATCTTTTATCATAAAGATGTATCTCGATCAAATTAACATAACGTCGTGACTAAAACACAATAAGAAACATAATTAAACATAACTTCATTAACAGAGATACAAGATGGAGCAAAATGTATTATTCATAACAAAATGTATCTCTGCATGAAATTTGTACAACATGTATCTAGGAAATTTTACAACATGTATCTAGGACATTTCTATGTATCTAGGATATTTCTATTATATCTTTGGCCTTTCAGGTTGACGTTTGTAATTAGGTGGTAACACAACTTACTGAGATGATGCTTTAAATGTCCATACATAATCTTCTGAACGGCATCGTAAGACATAACTGAGTCAATGAAAACAAAAATTCAACTTTATAACCTTCAATTACTTTCAAACTGTATAATAAGACATCAATTTATTCACTGAGATACATAATTAGACATCAATATATTAACCTAGATACAAGATGATCAAAGCGTATATTTTATCATAAAGATGTATCTCGACCAAATTAACATAAAGTCGTGACTAAAACACAACAAGAAACATAATTAAACATAACTTCATAAATGGAGATACAAGATGGAGCAAAATGTATCATTCTCATAACAAAATGTATCTCGACATGAAACTTGTACAACATGTATCTAGAAAATCTTACAACATGTATCTAGGACATTTCTATGTATCTAGGACATTTCTATTATATTTATGAAATTAAAGCACAACAAGAAACATAATTAAATATAAATTCATAAACTGAGATACAAGATGAGCAAGTACGCCTATTGTGACCTGCATAACCATATCTCCCACAACAATTACTACTCGATGTTATAGTTTCACTTGATTGCTTTTGCCTGTTTTTCTTTGACCTTCCGGGTTGACGTTTGTATTTTGGTAGTAACACAACTTCGTCCATAATTTCTTGTGGCACAATCCAGTCCTTCTTATCAGGCATTGAAAACATAGATTCTTCATACGTCTTCCTTAATGTTTTAGGATAATAAAACTCTGAGAAATAAGGCTTCATATCAACTACATGCTTGCTTTATAGTACTGCAATCGTGTGTTCACATGTAATCTCGTCAAATTAGAATCTACCACAAGTACAAGTCCTCCTATCAAGACATGCTATGTACTTCCTCCCGTCATCATAAACAGAATAAACATATGTAGATGACACGCTCACCTACAAGATTAGTCATTATATATTTACACATAGATACATATTGGTCTTTTTTAGAATATTTTGTTTAAGACAAAAATACTAATTAAGTTACTGCAACATTTTTCAAAATAGTTCAGTACCCCGACGATAAGATGCTTTAAAGAGCCAAACACAATCCTCCGAACGGCATTGTAGGACATAGCTGAATCAACCAAAACAAAAGTTCAAATTATTTTTCTTAATAAATATAGAAAAAACTGATTTCTATATTCATTAACAGCATTGAATATTTGTATAACATGTATCTATAAATTTTACAGCATGTATGGAGGACATTTATATGTATCTAGGACATTTCTGATATATATGTGAAAATAAAACACAAGAAGAAACATAATTAAACATAACTTCATAAATTGAGATACGAGATGAGCAAAATGTATTATTTTCATAAAAAAATGTATCACGGCATGAAACTTGTTCAACATGTATCTAGGAGATTTACAACATGTATCTAGGATATTTATTTGTATCTAGGACATTTCTGATATATATGTGAAATTAACACACAACAACAAACATGATTGACCAAAACTTCATAAACTGAGATACAAGATTAGCAAAATGTATCATTTTCATAACAAAATGTATCTCAGCGTTAATAACATAAAAACACAAAAACAATCTGTAAAATAACCATCAACCAAACATTGAATACAAATTTAAATTAATGTACAACAAATTAACAACACCTGCTACCAAAAAAAAAAAAACTTAACATACCTTTTCTTGACCAATCTTTTGGCATAATAATTGAAAGAATGCTCAATTGCAAATCGCGCCATAACCGAAATGAGAGTACTCTTGTCTATTTTTTCCTTGTTTCGTCGAGTTCAAGTTCTCCCACATTTATAGAAATCATTTGTTCGTCAGTAACATGTTCACTAACCAGAATTCCATCACCCTTATAACCAACATACTCGATTTCGTTAACCCAAACATCGAAATATCGTAAAAGCACCGAAATATTCATATCAAACAACCGAAAATAACAAATAAAAAAAATGGTATGTTTTATTTGAACAAGAAGAATGAAGATTTTTCAATTTCAAAAATAAATTAAAAGAGAGTTTATGTTTTAACAAAGTGGAGTAATAAACGGATTTCCAGTAATTGTGGAATTTGATTTTGCTTTTTTACCTTGATTAATTAGCTTTAATGCTGATTTGATGGAAAATTATCTGTTACATTCCTTAAAAGATGTTGACTTAGTTAATTAATACATGTATCAACAGTATGTATCTAATGTGATTAACTTGTATCATCAGAGGTCAAATGTTGGGATTTTAGGAGATTTTGAAAAAAGTTGAGATTTTTAGTAATTAGTAGTAAACATGTCGTTATATATGTAACTTTTACTAAAATGTAATGTGTTATTGTGTTGTTGGGCCCGGATCTACTAGTATGCTAGGCTTGTCTCGCGGGCCTCCGTCAACACAATTAACTTGCTTACCTTAGACTACATTGCTAATTTTATTTCTTTATAAATTACAAGTTAGAACTGTGTCTGGTTATATTCATTTACTTGTTTTACTTAAACCAAATTTTTAATTTTATTTTTTCATAAGTTACAAATCATATCTATCTCTCTGATTATGACAATTATTTTTTCTTTACTTAAATCGAATCGCTAATTTCATGTTTTTTTTTCCTAAGAATTATAAGTTAAACTTGTCGTTGATTATAGTAATTAACTTGCATTACTTAGATGGAATTGCTAATTTCATTTTTTATTAGTTAAAAGTCAGATATGTCTATGATTATGACCATTAGCTTGTTTTACGGAAATGAAATTAGCAAATTTAATTTTTTTTTATAAGTTACAAGTTAGATTTATCACTGATTATAACAATTAGCTTGCTTTACTTAGGCCAAATTGTTAATTCCATCTTTTTAAAGTTACAAATAAGATCTGTTCTCTGGTTATAACCATTAACTTGTTTTACTTAAACTGAATTGCTAATTTCACTTCTTCATACGTTACAAGTTAGATCTGCCTTTGATTATAACAATTAACTTACTCTAATTTGCTTAGATCGAATTGTTAATTCCAATTTTTCATAAGGTACAAGGTACATATGTCTCTGATTATATCAATTAACTTGCTATAATACTTTTTGAATTAGTAATTTCATTTTCAAACGATGATTCCAAAATTTATTATTTCATTAATAACCTGATATCATAAAAATTCAAGAGCGGGTGCAGTTAAGAATTTGACTCAAATTGCTTTGCTGGTTCATTTTATACTAGACTTTTTCCTTCGAAAAGCTTGCATTTTGGTCACTCTTCTTACAGTCTTCATTGGCTTTCTCAGGTATGACGACTATATTGTAATAATCGAAATTCATTAACTTGATTAGTCAAGATTTATTTTAGGGAAAAATATTCAGTATATACCTAAACTTTAGTGATATTTGTTGTAACACGTTTGAACTTTGTGGGAGGTCCTATGAACTATTTATTAGTGTATTTTAGTAACATTTATAAATTAATAAAAAAATAAAAATAAAATGAATTTAGTGCAAATAAATGTCAATAAAATACACTAATAAATAGACTAAGGGGGTCATAGGACCCCTCAAATTGTAGGTATATTAGAAAGCATTTTCCCTTTATATTATATAAATTTGAAATGCCATTTTTACTTTATCCCGTAGATTCATGATTTAGTTTGAGTTGATTTTATTTAAAATCAAAACCAAATTGATTTAGTCGATTTTTCGACAAAATAAAATCTACTACATATTTATTGATTTGGTTATTATGAGTTCAATTATTTGATTTTACGACTTTTACTAATCTAAATGGCATTTCACTCTATTTCTTCCTACAATTAAAACTTATAATCACTAATTATCATTTTTATTATGGTGGCTATATTTCTTTGGATTATGGAGAAAATGTTAGAAGATCTGTAAGCTTTTATAAGGTGCGTAAATATATATAATATAATATAAATAGTATTTGATAATTAGTGTTTGTAAACATGAGACACTATAAAACTTTGAAACATTTTCATCTTAAAAATTTTAACAACATTTGTATAGCTATAAAAGTTTTATCAGTAAAGATAAAACTTGAAGCTTGAATTTAGAAAATTGTCACAATTTCCTTAGTGGACTAAATAGTTAATAATCCTACAAGATTATACTTAATTTTAGATAGTTGTCTCTATATTTTGAACCACCAATAACAGGTACCTGTATTTCAATTATACTTATTTTAGATAGCAAACTTTACGTGTTGAACCATCAATAACAGGTACTGTATTTCAATTATACTTATTTTAGATAGTTGACTCTACGTTTTCAACCACCAATAATAGGTATCTGTATTTCGATCATACTTATTTTAGATATCTGACTTTTGTTGGGTTATTGGGTCTTTTTCCCTTCCTATGTGGATAAATGAAGTCTAATTTAGACCAACCCACTTTTGCCCATAGGCCCATTACTATGGGGCATATATATTGTTCTTTTTAGGTCTTATTCACCATCACAAAAAGAGAGTTTTCAGCAGCCAAAGAGAGAAAAACAAAGTTAATTTTCGCACCTAATTTTCAGCCACAGTCAACTTCAAATTGCGATTTCCGCTTCGTTTCTTGTCCGATTGAGCTGATTTTTGGACTGCTTGTTCCTCTCATCTCAATCTTTGATTAGGAATTGACGGAGCTTGATTTGGTGGCCTGTATCTACTGTTCTTCATTCCCGAACAGTAGCTGCATTTTTTGTGCTCTCACTCCTTTATTTCTTTAGTGTTTGGTGTTGTGGTTTATGTAGTGTTTCTTGTTGTTTGGCATTTGTTTTGTGGCCATTTTGGAAGACAATATTGTAAATCTTTGGTGATTATAGTGGAGGTTTTGGTCCCGTGGTTTTTTACTCTTCACACTGAAGGGTTTTCCACATAAATCTTGTGTCTCGTGTTATTGCTTTTATTCTTATCTTGTTTCATTTGGTTGATTTGTTTGCTGTATATTACTCTATTTTGCTTGGGTTTATTTGTCTCTTCTTGGTTCAAGTTGAAAGGAAAAGTTTAGTCTTGGGTATTTT
>NC_061115.1:213385472-213414221 GCF_002878395.1 Capsicum annuum | reverse complement strand
ATCATACTTATTTTAGATAGTTAACTCTACGTTTTGAACCACCAATAACAAGTACCTGTATTTCGGCCATACTTATTTTAACCAACTGACTCTATGCTTTGAACCACCAATAACAGGTACCTGTATTTCGATCATACTTATTTTACATAGGGGCAAAGCCACCTTATGACTAGGGGGTTCATCCGACTTCGGCGAAAAATTATACTATTTATAAATAAAAGGGCAGCCCAATGCTCTAAAGCTACCGCTTACCTTGCATTTCTGCCAAAGGCTGTTTCCGAGGATTGAAAATTATACTATTTATACATTGTTAAAAATATTTTATATATATATATAGTTGATGTTGAACTCCCTTTGGCTAGTTCGTGTGCTTACTGTTTTCGATTTTGAACCTACCTTAATAAAAATTCTAATTCCACCACTGATTAGCAACTGACTCTAGATTTTGAACCACCAATAACAGGTACCTGATGGTATACAGAATAACGAAGGGACTATTTATGCAGGAAGTACAAGCCCACCAAGTGTCCATAAAGCATATTATGACCAATTTGAAAAAGATTTTGCAACATTTTTAAAGCATCGTTCGAAAGAATTGGTGAAAGATGGACATATGATATTGACAATTCCTGGCAGGAAAAATGAACAATACTATAGCAAATTGGGTCACTACTTGTTGGAGCCATTGGCTAGGGCACTCAAACATTTGGTTGTAGAGGTAAAAAAAACTCACAACCTATGTTGTTCGAATTTTTCAAAAATATATTATATTTGTAACGAATTCTTCAAAAATGTACTATTTTTAAAAGATTCAACATGCACCGAACGATATTTTTGAAAAGTCCGAGCAACATAGCTTAGAGCATCATAGACCAGAGGCGGATCTAGAATTTAAAGGTTATGGGTTCCTAACTTATAATTTTTACCACTAGACGAATAACACACTTTGTTTGTGGGTTCCCAACTTATAATTCTTATATATTTACTAGTTTTTTCAATATAAATTCAAGAATCGTACGAAAGTTATGGGTTCCCGAAAACCCGCACGTAAAGCTGTGCATCCGCCCCTGGCATAGACATAAGACAAATTTTTAAAATAATTATGCCCTATGTTGCTCGGACTTTCCAAAACTGTAACGAATTCTTTAAAAATGTACTATTTTTGAAAGATTCAACATGCATTTGTCGATATTTTTGAAGAGTCCTAGCGACATATATAGCTTAGACCATCATAGACATAAAACAAAAAATTTTAAATAATTATATTTTTAAAAATACAATAAAGAAAATATTACTAGTACTATTTCTTTTGTTGTATTTTATGAAGAACTATTTGACTAGAAATAAGAAAGGAATAAAAACTTTTGAAATTTGTGATTTGAAATGTGACATGTTGCTCCCAAATAGACAGATAAATATGTGTGGTCGTATAAATAATGGAGTGTAGAGTATTGAGTATCATCCCACAATGACTTTGTGTTTAATTATTTACTAAATTAAAGTAATGTTAATTATCTATTCAAGTACAAAATCTAAAGTATATTACAACTAACTGACTAAAAAAAATAATGCTCAAGTATTTTTATGTTATCAATGAGACAAATGCTCCAGTGATTATGGTTGGTTTTCCAATTCTATTGAATTCTCCAACTATTCCATCTTAAATTACCTATGCTTGCTAATTAAGAAATATGCACAATTAAAGACACAATCAAAAGTGATAATCCATATTAAGGTAGAAATAAGGCACATGACATAATCATGCGCTTTTAACTTGACTTCAGATCACATCTATGACCTTCAACTTTGGACGTGCACAACTAAACACTTAAACTTGTATAAATTTAAATAAGTAGATACATATGCCCTATGTGACATCCTACGTGGCCAATTTTTGTCCTATGGGGCGTCCTATGTGTATTATGCCACCTAGGACGTTCGTGTCTAATTGTTCAAATTTTTAAGTGCTTACTTAGACACATCAAAAGTTGAAGGTCGTAGATGTGATTTGAGGCCAAGTTAAAATGGTATGTTTATGTATTATGCCTAAAAATAATAGTCATACATCAATATTCATGATGCACCATAATCCTAGAACTTGAAGTTTAGCTCTACGTAGACTTGGAAGAAAAAAGTCAAATCATCCAAAGAAACAAATCAATGATTGGACTAGTTTGAGGTGTCTAGATGTGCACTGTCAAAGTTAGAGCTAGCTCTTACTTGTCAGTTGAAACCAAATTTAAGTATCTGTTTACGTATTATACGATGAATGTTGGGCTCGATAGAAGAAGAGAAAGTGGATTCATTCAACTTTCCTGTATACTATCCATCTCCAAGAGAAGTAATGCATATAGTTGAGAAAGAGGGATCTTTCACCATTAATGTCTTGGAAACTTTAGAACACCATGTTGATTTAGATGATGCTTATGGTGATGAAGATTGCAATAGTAATCCTAATGGGTACAATAAGGCACAATGTGTAAGAGCTTTTGCTGAACCTTTACTACTTAACCATTTTCGTGATGATGAATTATTGGTGGATAATGTGATCAATAAGTGTAGAGAGATTTATGTCAATTGCATGACAAAAGAAGATGCTATGTTCACAAGTGTTGTTGTATCCTTGACCAAAAAATAAGAGATAAAGCATTCAAACTATGATCAAAGTTGCTACGACACATTCCAACTTCACATTGGTGCTATTATCCTCCTGAAATCAATTTTAGCATATTTTTATCACCCTTTTGTGCTGACATGACACCTTTATTACATAAAAATGGAGCCCACATCAAAGGTGCCACTTCAGCTAAAAAGGGTGACAAAAATACACTAAATTTGAGTTCAGGAGATAATAGGATCCTGTGAAGTTGGAGTGTGTCATAGCAACTCTGGTCATTATTCGAGGAAGGACTAGATGCTTTATTCAAAAAATAATTTAGGTCAAATCATCATGGTCTTATGTACTTTTTAAGTTTTTAATTGGAGTATGTATTCGACTTATTGAGATAATTTTAAGATGTATTTGATATCTTTTCCTTTTTAACAATAATCACTTGCCATGTAATGATAATCTTAGGGGTCGTTTGGTTTGAAGATAAGTTATGTCGGGATTAGTTATACTGAGATTAGTTATGTTGAGATTAGTTATCTTGGTATTATTGTTTAGTGGTTGTTTAGTTTATGATACTAAAAATAACATACATCGCATTTTTTCTAAGAATATATTGTTTGTTTTCAAAACTACCCTTCACCTTATATATGTGAAACGTGACAATCAAAGGGATTTGGAGGGTAATTTTGTTATTTCATGGCTTAATCCCAAGATAAATTATCTTTGGATTATTATACCACCAAAAGGATGGGATAACTTATTCCGATACTATTTGTTAATTTCGAGATAAGTTATCCCGAACTTACCAACCAAACAAGACACCAAATTTTTTATTCCTGGACTATTTTTTTAATCTCGAGACTATTTATTTTAATACCTTACGCTAAACGACTCGTTACCTTCTGAGAGATCAATGATAATTCATAAGTGTGTATTTCTTGTCAAATTTCAATGAGATTATTGTTCATAAAATGCCATTGCAACTTGAAATTGTCATTTTTTGGGACCCTTCGATTGCTATTGCTCAAATATTTATGGTCCTAGTGGATGACATAAAAAGAAAAGCATTACTTGTGTTGAGTTTAAAAGGTTGAATAGTAATGTGAGTACTAGGGTCATGACTCAACTAATAGATAGTTATGATCTAAGAAAATCATAACTTTTCTTGATTTTAATTTTTTGTTAATAAAGAAAGTGACATGAATTGATCGTACCTAATCAATAATATATGAAATATAGATTATGATTGACTAGCTATTCACGCTGTTCTGAAAATCCTCACAAAAAATGATGAATTTCCTTTGTTCACAATCTATATATCCTTTAGGACCGCAATGCGTTTTCTCTATTACAAAGTCGATCGCCTAATGTGAAAAAAAACATGCAATTTTCCTACAACTATAATTGTGATGCATTTATTTATAGACTGGGAGAACAATTTAATGCGCTAGCAGGATGAACCTGAGCTGATCCAATAGATATTTTCAACAAATAACAAGTTGTACGTATAGACACTTAATTTTATTCCTCCCAAAAATCCAATTCATCTATTTTTACTTCACTTTATCGTATAACCTCATCTACGTGATTATACCTCACAACAATACAAAAAATAACAAACTAACCACTCAACCAATTAAATCTCAACACCATCTACCTTATCCTAACCACCTACCTCACCCCTAACTCACGTTACCCCATCCACGTACCCCCTCTTGGTTACGTTTTTTCTTGTATCACTAACAGAATAATCATATCACACACAAATAGAGGTGGGGACCACTGGATTTTGGCCAAGATTCCATTTTTCTTATTGAATAACAACACAGAAACATATATGCAGGGACCCAGCTCCACCGAAAAGAAAAAAAGGGACCATCATCTTCCATACTTGCTCACAATTCACACAGATATACAGGATTCACCATACAACAATTGGGGACACACAAAATCCATCCATTCATCTTACATATTCTCTCACTGAACACATCACACACCTCATCGGAAACTTATACACCCACATAGTGGTATACACACGCATACACGCTGCAAGGGAAAAAAGCAGTGAAAAAGAAAAGAGCAAAAAAAATGAATTGATCGGAGAGAGGGGAAATCGAGGAGTAAGGTAGCCGGAAAGAATAAAAATTAGAGAGGGAGAGATCGATTTAGAGAGGACAGATAGAAAACAGAGAGGGAGAGAATAGGGTCAATAAGGGAGCTCGAAATTCTACCCGTTTTCTTCGATCTCTACCATCACTGAGCTCACCGGAGCTCCGGGGTTGCGAAGATAGTAGTTCCGGCGACCAACTCCTCAAAAATAGTCCAAAACGCCTAGGAATCCACCGGAAATAGTAAACCAGCGATCGGAGTATAAAACCCCAGCCATTCCAGTCCGTTTCCGACCAAATTCTGGGGAAAATGACCAAAATCAGTTAAAGGGCGTCGTTCGAGGTTGAGATTGCTCGAGTTGAGGTTTGCCCGTTCTTGGCCCGTTGGTTTATCTTATTTAATCAAACAACACTTTGATCCCGAAAGGTCCAATTTCTAACTCTATTTTTCTTAAATTCCATGTGATTGTGTTTGTGATTTTTTTGGGTTGATTTGTTGCGATATGTGTTTGTGTTGAATGATTGATCTCGAACGGTGCAATTTGGATGAAAATGATATCTTGTGGATAATTGAAATCGGTAATTAGTTAACAAAATCGGGGTGAGAATTGGAAACGGATAGAAAAATTAATGTGATTTGTTCGTATTGATTGATTAATGTTTGTTTGTTGTAAAGTAGGCGTTGGATTTGCTAAGTTTGATAATATCACATTTAGATCGAATTGAATAGGCAAAGAATATCACATTTTGAATGATGAAAATGTTTGTTGAATGGTCTTGATTTATGAATTCGATTCAAGTGTATTCATTTGGCCGGGAATGCCCCGAAGCTTTATGTACTTATTCACCGGGGAATGTCCGAGGCATCTTGTACTCGGTGGACATTCGCAATGAAGGCCCGAGGCGTCGGGTAGAGCATCAGTTTAGGATTAGTTTAGAATATGATTTACATTTCTGCATTTTTCTATTTTTGGGACTGTATAATTTAACTGGGCATTATTTTGGTTTTGAATTTTGTTTGATTTGTTTCGTTTTGCTTGTTTTGTGTGTTTATGTGGTTTGTACATTTTATAGTGTCAAAATTAGCCGATACATTCCACCGAGTGACCATGGTCGAACCACGGGATCGAGGGGTGTCTAACACCTTCCCCTCGGTCAACAGAATTTCTTAGCCGGAATCTCTGTTCGCAAACCAGTCTTAAAGAGTCAAATCGTTTTGAAAAGGATTTTCCAAAGGTGACTTGACACACCGGATTATGTCAAGTTGAGTTTAAATAAAAATAATCCTTTTCTAAATAATTCTTTATTTTGTCACTTCATAATAAAAACTCTTTTCAAACTTTAAAAATATAATCTTTTTGGTTGTAAAAAGGAGTGTGACAGCACAAATAATGTTTTATCGATATGTACCTACCTCACTTTGTTTGATGGTGGTTTGTCATGATTTTCATAATGTAAGATATTATACGGTACGGTATAATACTGTACAGTATAGTAAAATGTTTGGATGGATTTTATCGTTCATTGTTGTTTAATAACAGTTTTATTGTTGGGTTTGATGGTATATATGGTACTGATCATAACTGAAAAGATTTCTAAAATGTCCTTAATTATTATAAATGTTAAATTTATCAATAATTATTAATAAAATAATTTTTTTCTACTAATTTGTCACAAATTATGCTACGTAAATATATTTAAATTTATGTAAATTCTAAAAAAATTAGTAAAAGAGTATATCAAAATAAATGTAATCGAATTCATTTTTTATAGTAACAAATTTTATTTTATTTTTGATGTTTTGAGACATGACATCAACACAAGTACAAAGGTTGAATGCATCTTTTGTAAATACTATGGGTGTGTTTGGCATGGAATCCAAAAAACTAGGAAAATAAATTGTTTCTTATTTTCTTGTGTCTGTTATGCAAGTAGGAACATATTTCTAAAATTATTTATATATATTTAACACAAAACAATGAGAACGAATAGGACAAGGGGGGTAGGATAAGAAGAAAAAAATTATTTATTCTTATAAAAATTATTTTGGTGTGGGGGTAGTCATGGAGTGGGAGGTCAGGGTAAAAACGGCGGGTGGTGTAAGAATTTTTTTTTTTGAAAATAAATAAAAATTAATTTTTTTGGAAAGAGGGGGCCTAGCAGGGGTGGGGTGGGTTAAGAATTATTTTTTGAACTTTTAAAAAAATAAAAAAAGAAATTGGCGAGAAAGGGGGTTGGTAGATGGAAGGGGCCAAGGAGGGGTAAGGGGTGAGGGTGGGATAAGAAAAAGTTTTGAACTTTTTTTAAAACAAATTTTGAAAAAAAAGGGGTGGGAGGAAGGGAGGGGGAAGAGATAAGAAAAGTATTGAATTTTTCTGTGGTTATCAAACCATGAAACTAAATCATAGCACATCATATATTTTAAGATATACAATCAAAACAAGTATGGTTCACTTAATAATCATATCATACCATATCATGAACCATTCAAACATAGTGTTTGATTTCAAATCACCATTCAAACATAGTGTTAGAAAATCAAGAACAATCAATCTTTGAAAAAATTCTTTTAGCTCTTCCCTTCGAGAAATTTTCTTTCTTTTTTGGTTAAGAAAGATTGCATTAATTTAAATAAGCCCTTCTAGATTTTTTATTTTTTTTGTTAAGAAAGATTGCATTAATTTAAATAAGCCCTTCGAGAAATTTTCTTCTTCTTTTTTTTTTTTTCGGTTAAGAAAGATTGCATTTTAATTTAAATAAGCCCTTCGAGAAATTTTCATTGTTGTCTTAGCTTTGACAAAGAAGAAGGAAAAGAAACTTAAGAGATGTGAACAATTCTAACCAACCAAAACTTTGTCAATGTTAGAAAAAATTAAGATGTCATCTCCATTGAATAATGCTATTTCTGCAAAAAAAAAAAAATCACCTTATTAATTATAACATAGAATTTTTCTCTGTTTGATCTTTGAACATGTGGATTTGATTGACTAGACCAAAATGAAATTAAATGAGATAAACTATAGGAATTGAATTGAATGACGAAAATAACTGATAAATACATATAGGACACACTATTATTCTACGTGGCATAATACACATATGATATTATGTAGGACACAATTTAGCTACATTCAACATCACATATAATACGTATGTCTACTTGTTCACTTTTACACAAATGTGAGTACAAATAGACACATTGTCATTCATAATACATGTAGGACGCGACTTGATTATATTAGACGCTACATATATAGAATAGATGTGTCTATTTGTTCACTTTACACAGATTAATTAAGTGTTTATCTGTGCACACCTAAAGTTGAAAGACATTGATGCATGCTAAAATCACGCTAAAGTCAAGAACATATTTATATAGTATATCTATACAAAATGATAAAAATGACTATTTGTCGGTAGACCTGGGGATTCCCGACCAGAACTAGACGAGCTTACACCTTGGTAAAAAAATGTTTCCAATAATAAAATAGAAATTCACAAGAAAAATATTTTTAGAAAAAGATATTTTTCTTTATATCAAATATACCCCTATGATAAAATTTTACGACATGAACCTAAATTAATCAAACACCAAATATAAGCGCATATCGAAAAAAGAAAATAAAAAAAAAGGTGAACCAACTAAGCCTATAATTTATCAACGACAAAAAAGAGCAAGAGAATGTTTGGATTAGATTATAATTTGATCAAAATAGCTTAAAAGTTATTAGATTTTAGGAGTGTTTGGCAATTTAAAAAATTGCTTAAAAACAAGTCAATTTTGTCTTTTTATAAGTCAAAAACTAGAAGTTGGTCATTACCTACTTATTTTTATTAGCTTATAATCTATTGAAAGTTGACCAAGTAAATAACTTTTGTATTCCTTATAATTTTCATTTATTCTAAAATTACCCTCTTGTAGTCCATTTGATTATTTTTAGCTTATAATCCATTAATGCTTGTATTAATTAAACATTTTCACTTTTGTAGTTATGGCGAACTTAAGTCTAGCCATATTAGTACATTTTTTGTATGAAACTTCTAATTTATGAAATATGATTTTTATGTATTATTTTCCTTCTTTAATATATTTTTAAAAATTTGGACAATTATTATTATACAACATATAAATTTCTCTAAGAAAAAAACTCACGAACCAAGAAATATGGAGAACACTCACTGAAGGTATACAGCTTCATGAACGATTAGTGAACGATTCATGTATATTTGATGACTCAATGTTCGTATGCGACAGTGTTTTAATAGTGATATAATCATTACTCAATCAACGAGTAATATAATCGGAGCCGAAGGAGATTCTTTCAATTGAGATTCACCCAAAAAAAAAAGTACAAATAGCAGCCCTCATCTATGGTGTTGCTGGATGCTTCTGATCCCGGGCAGGGATTCTCTATAATGTCACTATTGTAGACCTTTTTCAATTAAGAGTCATTTTAGTAAATAAATAGTATCATTTGTGACCAACTATTTATCTATTAATGTAATTATAATGATTAGTAACATATATATTTTGTTTGATGATTTAAACTCTTTTAACCAAGAAAAAAAGATTTTTTTAGCGCACAAATTTAATAGTAAGTCATGAAAATATTATATATATATATATATATATATATATATATATATATATGAAATTGCAGCTGTATTGATAAACGTTGATAAATATCTCTCAGTCATTAATTATGAAATTACATCACTATATACAATATTATCAAAAGTGAGGGAAAAAAATTAAGGTTGCATAAAATTTATCTTTAAAATAAAAATTAATAGATATATAAATATTAAATTCTAATATTATATTAAGAATATATATATATATATTAATTTTAATTTGAATCATTTTAAAAATAAAAATTAATACTAATCAACTCTACATATTGTTAACAGCTTTAAGGGTATTTCAGATATTTTGACCCAAAAAAGTACTTAACAACACTTGTTTATGAAATACGTCAATAACTTTTTTTTAGTTTCAATATTTTTATCCAAACACATAACTATTTATTTTTAAAATAAGTTTGAACACTTTCAAAAACACTTTTAAAGAACTTTTTAAAAAATCACTTTTTTTTTTCAGTTTATTCAAACGGGCTCCAAGTCTCCCCACGTTGAAAAAGGAACACAACAAATATAATAATTGACATCTAACTATAGATCCACTACGTGGCTAATAATATATCCAACGATATAGTATAATATATAAATATAATAATACCCCACAAAAAAAATAAAAAGCATATGGACTTTTTCACATCCAGGTTCATTTTTATTAATTCTGTTGATCCAACACAATAAATTTTCCTCCTTTTTCTCAAACTCTATCATCACTCCAAAAAGCAAATACGACCTTTTCCCTCTTCTTCTCTAACAAATTTAAACTCCATTATAATTCTTTTGTATAATTTTTGCATTTACAATTTTCAATTATGAAGAATAATAATAATAGCTGCTTCAAAAAGGGAGATGAAAATAATTCCAATTATCGAGTTATTCATAAGCTTCCTAATGGTGATAGTCCTTATGTTAGAGCAAAATATGCACAGGTTCGTATGATCATTCTATTAATAGTTATATCGCAGAAAGTTGGTTTTCTTTATTAAACATTATAACTTAATTGAGTAACCATATAAGAAATCAATTCGTTGTTATATATTGTGTTAATCTTCTTTTTCATTGACTCATTATGAGAGTTTTAAGGATGTATTAGTTTGTTTCTAATTATGAGTTATGTATATAATGTTCTAACATGGTTTGGAAGATATAAATGTATATGTATATCAAATATACTCTTTCATATAATTTGTTTGTCAGGTTTTAACTTGCCACGAATTTTAGTAAAAGTAAGAAAGATTTTTTAAATTTGTTGTCTTAAACAAAGCGAGCGATAGGTAGACGGTACCAAAATGTCTTTTAATTTTATGATTTTAAATATGTTACTTGCAATATTGGAGCTAGGATTTTCATTGAGGGGTTCATAAGTATATATACAAACTAGTTGAAGAGGGTTCAACATCTACTATATATGCATAAAAAATATTTTTAATAATATAAAAATAATATAATTTTTCGTAGAAAGGGGTTCAGATGAAACCCCTAAGCAAAGGTGGCTCCGCCACTGATTACGTGAAAAATTGAAATTAAAGAATTACAATTTTTTTTTTTAAACGGACTAAAAAGAAAAATAAGATAGACTAATTAAAATGGAAGGAGTGTGTAGTATTAGGGCCCGTTTGGCCATGGAATTTTTTTTCTTTTTTTCGAAAAAAATTTTCGGAGTTGAAAATTATGGTGTTTGGCCAAGAAAATTTTGAAAATAATTTCGGAAATTTTTTCTGAAAAGAGAAAACAAGTTTTTGTTGTTTCCACAATTTTCCAACTTCAATTTCAATTTTTATTATTATTACATATAACCCCAATCTTTTAAATTTTTACATAAAACTCTCCTTATAACATTACTTTTTCAATATTACATATATAACAGTTTTAAAAAATAAGATAATTATAATTTCAAACTTAATGCTATCCTAATTAATATATATATATTTTTCTCTCGTCATTATTTTTATCCCTTATTTAATTTTCTCACTTATTTAAGACATTATTTTACTGCTAATTTATATTTATACCCATAAATATATAAAGTATTATATTTATAATAGAAATAGACAAAGTATGTTATATATAAGTTTATACCATGTATATATCATATACACACATATATAAATATACAAAGTATTAAGAAATATACTAAGCATATTTATAATATATATATACAAAGTATGTTATATATGAAGTTTATATCATGTATATACCATATACACACATATATAAAAATACAAAGTATAAAGAAACATACTAAGCATATTTATATATTTATGGTATATGATATAATATACCATAAATATGCAAAGCATATTTTACATAGAAATAATTTATTCACACACAGTAAAATCTTTCATGTATAAGAAAATTAAAGAAACAAATTAGCGGCACCCTAAAATTTAATAACAACTCATCATTTCCTATTTTTTAGGAACGGAAAATGAAGGAAATAAATTAAATAAATTCCTAAAATAATAAATTTGTTTGAAAGATAATATTTGTTACCTAAAAAACAGGAAGCAGTGATCTGTTAATATAACATTCATATTTAAAATTTTCAAATATGAGAAAACGGCTATTAATGTAAATATTATATATGTTATAATTGAAATTCATTACATATGACCATGTATTTGTAATTATTTTTATAATAGTGGCTAATTGTGTTTTTTTTTCATTGGTAGGTAAATTTTAGTTGGGTGATTTTGATAGTTTGTAAAAGTTAGGGCATAAAATCATATTTAAAAAAGTTTTTTTAAAAATCAAATTTTTTTTACAAAAAAGACATGGCCAAACACAACTCCAACTTCAATTCCAACTTCAACTCCAACTCCAGAAAATTTTAGTTTTCATGGCCAAACGACTACTTAATTTGATGTGCATTAGTTGCAAAAGCTAATTTTCATTGAAGAGATTCAATATATAAATAAATTTTCTATAATATAATTTTTCAAAAAAGGAGATTCGAATAAACCTCTTCCCACTGTCATCTAGCTTCGTCCTTGAGCTATGGTCCAGTGATAAAGGTGCAAAGTGCAAATGAATGTCGTAGCAACTTTGATCATAGTTAGGTACTGGATGCTTATGTCTGAATTAATTAACAGTGCTAATCTTGATTTATATTTTTTTTGTGATGTGACTAATTACAGCTGGTTGAGAAAAATCCAGAAGGTGCAATAGTATTATTTTGGAAGGCAATAAATGAAGGAGATAGAGTAGATAGTGCCTTGAAAGATATGGCAGTAGTAATGAAACAACAAGATAGAGCTGAAGAAGCCATTGAAGCAATTAAGTCCTTTAGAGATAGATGTTCCAAATTGGCTCAACAATCATTAGACAATGTCCTTTTTGATTTATACAAGGTGTGTATAAACCAAAAACTACTCCTCTTGTTTCATTTATATATACAATGTCCTTATGTCGACTTTTCCTGGTCTATCGGAAACAGTCTCTCTACTTCATCTGAGGTAGTGGTATATACTGCGTACACTTTAGACTCCCCAAACACCACTTTGTGGGAATACACCGGGTATGTTGTTGTTGTCCTTATGTCAATTGTCTGAGTCCTGGTCTTTACTAGCATTCGACATAAATGTTACTAAAGGCTTTAGTGACTCTGGATTCAATGACATTTAATCAATCGCGGTGATTGTTTTTGTTGAACATAAGAGAGGTTTTTAAGTATCATTAATTCATTATATGCTTCATTAGAGATAAATGCTCCAAATTGGCTCAAGAATCATTAGACAATGTCCTTTCTGATTTATACAAGCTGTGCATAAACCAAAAAAACTACTCCTCTTGTTTCATTTATATATACAATGTCGATTGTCGAGTGCTGGTCTTTGCTAGCACTCGACATAAATGTCACTAAAGGCTTTAGTGGCATTGGATTCAATGATATTTAATCAATTGCCGGTAAATGTTTTTGTCGTAACATAAGAGTGGTCCAGAAGTACTTCCATTAGTTCGTTAAGTTAATGATCAAAAACACACTATCAAGTATCCCAGTTTTTTCGAGTTTCATACCTAAATTATCAGGTGTACGTGTTCAGCTGAACTATCAGTAACTATTTATCAAAACACACCTCAACTGTCAACTATTCACTTTTCCTACTTGACATATCACCACCGTTCAGGTAGGAACTTTTCCTACTTGACATATCACCACCGTTCAGGTAGGAACTTTTCCTACTTGACATATCACCACCGTTCAGGTAGGATAAGCTAAGTAAACAGTTGATTGTTGATGTGTGTTTTGATGAAAAGTTAGTGATAGTTCGAATAAGAAACTCACACACCTAATAGTTCTGGTATGAAGCTCGAAAAAACAGAATATTTTGAGTGTGTTTTTGACCCTTCACTCGTATTATAGTTATTCCCCGTAATGTGAATGATATTCATCAATCTTTTCTGTCAGGGGCTCACATTAGTTGAACACATGTATTGTAATCTTCTTATATGGTCTTGGTCTTAAGTAGCTCTAATCTCATGAACATACTTATGAAGGCTGAGTTAGATTCAAGATTCATTTTCGTATAAGAGACAAACTTATCGATCATAACTTTGGTATAATTGAGCCCCTATGTTGTTTTATCTACACTCCAGATGTCTAGTCTTAAACATGTCGTAGGACTACTAAATATTCTATCAAGACTGTACATTAGTCGATCTCCTTCTATGGTCTTGGACAGTTTCACATCTCATGAGCTAATATTTTTTGAGTGAAGTTAGATCTTGTTATACTAATTCCTGAATAATTAATGAATATGTGACAGAAAAGTGGAAAGTTAGAAGAGCAAATTGAATTGTTGAAGCAGAAGCTACAAATGATATACCAAGGTGAAGCATTCAATGGTAAACCTACTAAGACAGCTAGGTCTCATGGAAAGAAATTTCAAGTTACCATCAAGCAAGAGACATCCAGGATACTGGTATGTACCTACTTCTATCATTTACTGTTAGTTTTTCGAATGCTCTGTACTGCTTTCTTTATTAATTGACATGTTTTCTTCATTCAGAACTACTTTGATTTGCTACATTTGAGCCGAGTGTCTCTCGATTGGAAACAGCCTCTCGACAGGGGCGAAGCTACCCTTGGACAAAGGGGTTCAGCAGAAAATTGTACTATTTATACATGGTTAAAATTATTTTTTAGGTATATATAGTAGATGTTGAACCCTCTTCGGTTAGTGTGTATGTTTACTTTTGAACCCCCTTAGTGAAAATCTTGCCTCCGCCACTGCCTCTCGTCCTCCTCCACGAGGTAGGGGTAAGGTCTGTGTACTTTACCATCCCGAGAACGTTGGACCCTACTTGTGGGATTATATCGAGTATGTTGTTGTCGTCGTTAAATTTGTGTTATGATGAGTGCCTTATTATGTAGTTTTAGTGTTCTTTTGTTGTTCTCTCTCTCTCTCAACAATAGAGATGAAATCATCCTGCTATTCTAAGGGTATCAAAATCCCCTTATAATCTTGTAGTTTAAAACATGTCACGTATGATGTTGGAAGTAAGGAGTTACTAAATACAAGAGTGGCATTCTTCTTTAAACAGACTAAAAATGAAAGTAAGGTATACATTTACGATCATACTCATATTGAACCTACTAACTCTGAGTCATGAATTCGCCTCTACCATCACTTGCTATTTGGAATTCTTTTAACACTTTTCCTACATGAATTATTATGCAGGGCAACTTAGGATGGGCATACATGCAACAAACAAACTATGCAGCTGCTGAAATTGTTTATCAAAAAGCTCAGCAAATCGACCCTGACGCCAACAAGGCTTGCAATCTATGCCTATGTCTTGTAAAATTAACGCGATTTAATGAAGCAAAAACGGTTCTTGAAGACATTTTACGAGGTAAACTCCCAGGTTCAGATGATCCTAAGTCGAAAAACCGTGCTATAGAGCTATTGAAGGAGTTGGAATCATTCAAATTTGCAACATCTAGTTCTTCACATTTAGTATTATTAGAAGATGTGTTTATTGAAAGTCTTGATCAGTTGATGAACCAATATGTCCCGATTCGATCGAGAAGATTACCTATTTTTGAAGAAATATCAGCTTATTATAGAGATCAATTGGCTTGTTGATCTCTATAATTTATGTTCATTTGAAGTTTTTTTTGTGTAAAATTATAGTACTTTTTAGTTGTTAGTATCAGTGTAGATGCACATAAGTACTTTAGGCACAGTTTTTTTTTTTATTGTATCAATTTGAATGTTTTGTAGTGCAGTGTTAGTTTGGACGGGGACGTTTGGTAGAGCGTATAAGAATAATGCAAAATATATTGATGTGATAATAATGTTTTTATTAGTAATGTTTGTGTTAGCTATGCTTATATTTTTCTTATGCAGTGTTTGGTTTGACGTATTAAAAATAACATGAATTAAATAATTTCTAAAAAAAAATTTTTTTTACAAAAATATCCTCCATATATATGTTGGAAAGGATGTGAAATTTTTTTTGAGCATAATAGTGTGTTTAATCATGTTAATGTATGTATAAGATTCATTGCATTTCTAATATCATGGATTTTGAAGTATTAATAATACACACCTCAATACACAATCGAGAGCATTAGTTATACATAGGGTGCAAAAGTATACCAAACAAGGTATTAGTAATACACATTAAACTAATGCATGCATTAATTTTTCAATACACTCTACCAAACGACCCCGGGGTCGTGTATAAAAATAATGTAAAATATGGTGTATTAGTAATGCTTGTATTAGTAATGTTTGTGTTAGTTATGCTTGCATTAGTTATGCTTGTATTTTTCTTATGCAGTGTTTGGTTCGATGTATTAAAAAAAATATGAATTACATAATTTTAAAAAAAAATTATTTTTTTTACATAATACCCTTAATATATATGTTGGAAAGGATGCGGAAATTTTTTTGAGAGGTAATAGGATCTTTAAGCATGTTAATGCATGCATTAGATTCATTGCATTACTAATGCCATAGATTTTGAGGTATTAGTAATACACACCTCAATACACAATAGAGTGTATAACTAATGCTTGCATTATTATACATAGGGTAAAAAGGTATAACAAACAAGGTACTACTAATCACATTAAACTAATACATGCATTAATATTTTAATACACTCTACCAAACGACCCCTTAGTGTTTTTCTTTAGATAAACATCCGGTATCCCCTCGAACTATGTCCAAAGTTGCTACGACACACTCCAACTTCACATAGGTCTTATTACTTTTTGAACTCAATTTTAGTGTATTTTTGTTATCCTTTTCTGCTGACATGACACCTTTATTACATAAAAATGGGGTCCACGTCAAAGGTATCACGTCAGCTAAAAATATGTTACATCAGCTAAAAAGGGTGATAAAAATATACTAAAATTAGAGGTAATAGAAACTCTGTGAAATTCAAGTGTGTCAAAACAAATTTGGTAATAGTTTAGGGTTACTAAATACTTCAATCATTTTTTTTTCAATTATTTGAGCTTTTTTATTTATTTACAATTTGATTCGATATTTGATGTCTATTTAGAGGTTTGGTTAATATTAATTTATTACTTATCGGAGGAAAAAGTGCTCTCTATCAGAATTTTTGCTCAGACCTTTGATCAAATCTTGATTGTATTGGAAAATTTATATCATGCTGCATAAACTTTGCCATTTTATGCAGGTTTATTTATCTATGATTGCTAACGTTTGAGGTGTGTTTGGTTTTTATGGTAGTATCACTTAATGGGCTGAATATATCAGAATAATTAATACTAAAAATTATAGGCCATCATTATCAAATAGGGTCACTCATCATTATCAACAATCACTACTCCACCATTCTCTCCACAATCGTCACTGTTTTCAATCACTACAATCAACTGTCCTACTATTAACCAATAGCCACCATTTAAGATCATCGCTACCAATTATCATTACCACCATAACCATCAATTCTTATCGATAATCACTATTATATTATTAAAAATCATCACCATTAGTTATATCACTATCATTCACCACAACTAGAAGCCTCCACCACCAACTATTACCAACAACCAGCACTATCAATCACCGCTAGCTACCCATAACACTATCATGACCAATCAACACTACTAGCTATTATCGCCACCAACCATCAAATGATATTTTAAATATATATTTTTTTGATATGTATTAGATTAATTTAACACTTTAATAAATTTTACATTTATTAATTTTTAAATAAGAATACGTTTGATGCATTCGAATCATGAAAAAACAAACTGTCGTAATTATTTAATATTCAGCTATTAATGCATCATCTTAGTATTTTAGTGTGTAATCAGATTTAGGCATCTAAAATTTAACAAAAAAGGGCCTAACATACCCTTTAACTATCTAAAATGATGCAAAAATATCTTTCATCTACCTATTGGGCCTAAAATGCCCCTCCTATCTACCTATTGGGTCAATTTTGCCCTTCCATTTAATAAATGTCTATTGACTCCACCTCATTTATGACATGACATATTTTTATTGAACAATTAATATATAATTAAACTAATTAATTTTATCCTCAAAACTCAATCCGCCCCGACCAAATAACCTGATCGATGAATGAGGATTTATTTTTTGTTAAAAGCAATTAGAGCGGATCTTAGTTGGATCAGGTTATTTGGCCGGGGCGGATTGAGTTTTGAGGATAAAATTAATTATTTTAATTATATATTAATTGTTCAATAAAAATATGTCATGTCATAAATGAGATGGAGTCAATAGACATTTATTAAATGGAAGGGCAAAATTGACCCAATAGGTAGATAGGAGGGGCATTTTAGGCCCAATAGGTAGATGAAAGATATTTTTGCATCATTTTAGATAGTTAAAGGGTATGTTAGGCCCTTTTTTGAATATTTTAAAGATATCTTATTATTCAAATATGCATTCAGATTCAAATATATTAATCTTAATATAATCGTAAATAATGGGTTTAAACTTAAATGAAGAAAAAAAAGGATAATAACTTCCTTCCATTAATATCGACTATTTAATCTTACATGTCTTTTGTACCATTCTTTTAGGACCATAATAACCATCCAAATAAATATTTTTTTTTTTAAATGACACCTAAATTTCTCATCTATTTTTTCCCATATATATATATGTAGAATTAATCAACTCCCATTTCCTTTTCAATAAAACTGAATTTCTTTTTTCTGAGAAAACAATTGTTCCACATTCCAAACTTGTGAAAATGGCCTTCAGAATGGTAAGTAAAAAGAAAACAATTATTATTTTTCTTTTTTCGTATTTTTGTTTGAGTTAATTAAAATCTAGTGACAATTACGTGTATGTCTTATAGTTTGAATTGCTAGATTTTTAGTTTCGATTAAATCTATAAAATCCATCCATTTTTAATGAATTAAGACCTTATAATGTAACTGCATTCTCTGGTTTAATCGTCATTTGATAATCAATACAGAAAAATATCATTTTTTAATATTGATCATAACTTCTGTATTTATTATTAATTTTATCGTTACATCAGAGATACTCAAAATCCATGGTTTATTTTTTATTTTTTTTGGTTTTTTGGAGCTTAAAGTGTAGTGATATACAATCAAAAGTATTAGATGAGAAATCCTTTTTGTGACTTATAGTTTGAATACTAGATATTTTACTTTCAATAAAAGATCAGATCGAGCCATTTGTTCAATTGAGACCTTATTATAATGCAACAACATTCTTTGATGTAATTGTTTTTTGATAATCAATGTAGAAATTTGTTTTCATTATGATAATATATAACTTCTATATTTATTATTATCTTCATTGTTACGATAGAGGTACTGGAAATCTATGATGAATGCCATCGAGGCGAATCGATCGTTTGCTTCTACTGCTGGTGGTTCTACTCATGCCAATCCTCCAAAATCCAAGTTTGCTTCTTAACTTTTCACTATTATCTTTAATTTTTATATTATCAAATTATCTTTATCTGTTATAATTCATCTTTTTTTAGTAAATCATTTGAATAATTTGATAGTATAAAAAAGAAAATTACACTAACGATATAAATAACTTATTTTTTTTTTTTGTAGTTGTAGTAACAAAATCTTACTAATGGAACTCTGTCAATTGATGTGTCATACAAGTTTTTGATCTGCCATTTTAGTTTGTAACATTTACATTTTATCCTGAAAAATAATATAATTTGTCAAACATGATTTATTTACTTGTTTGTTTTATTTACAATTTCTTTCTGAAGTATTTAGGAATAAAAATGATATTATTTAGTTAAATAATTTTTACACTATCAAGTCGATTTTATATATTGTATATCAGATGGAATATCTTATTTTCAAGATTACAAATCTCACATTTTAAGGCTTACCTATCTTTAAGGTGAGTGTGATAGAGTAAAAAATTAAAATTATAACTCCAACGGTATATATAACCTAAACTCTTTTTTTAATACTTTTTAGTTACAAATAATGGAGTAAAGCATGTAGTACCCTTTGAACTATGATCAAATTTGATACGACACTCCAACTTCACGAGGATTTTATTATCCCCGAACTAAATTTTAGCGTATTTTTGTCATCCTTTTTAGCTGACGTGACATCTTTTGTCAACTTTTTAGCTGACGTGGCACCTTTGACGTGGACCCCATTTTACGTAATAAAGATGTCACATCAATACAAAAGAGTAATAAAAATACGCTAAAATTGAGTTCAAGGGGGTAATAGAACCTCTGTGTGTCGTAGCAACTTTTACCATAATTCTACTCTTCTACTAGAGGGTGCTTAATGCTTTATCTCTGAATAATGATTTATAAGTTATATACACACTTTATTAGTATAAAGACTTTCTTACTTTATCAAACCAATTTAACATGTTATAACCAATTGATCAATAACAAATATTCTGTCAATACTTAAAACTTAAAACTCAATATTTAAATTTTTTTTGGATAGGTATGCAGTGAATGGAGATATGGCACCAGTGTATGTATTGGGTGGAACATTATTATTGGCAGTTGGATTATGCATTTTCACAATGAAACAACAATTATTTCATGGTCCTGGTGTTTATGTCACCAAAAAAAAGAGAGAAAATCTTGCTGAAGTTGATTTTCCAGATGCAATGGCTAGTTCTGGTAACAAGTACATTAACAAGTCTGTCTTGAGGAAATTTGGTAGAATCCAAGAGCCTGTTAATTCTCAATATGACATTGACCCTTACACCAGGTAAATACTTATCCGCACAAGGTGTTTATGCCTGTCGAATAAATAAATGGAAGATATAATATATAAATGTGTCCTTTTAACTTGACTTCAACTTTCATCTACGCCCTCCAACTTTGGGTGTGCACAAGTAGACACTTAAAATTGTATAAAGTTGAACAAGTAGACACACATGGGTCCTATGTGCATAATACACATAGGACGTCACGTAGAAAAGAATTGGCCACATAGGATGCCACATAGGACATGTGTGTCTACTTGTTCAACTTTATACAATTTTAAGTATCTGTTTGCGCACACCCAAAGTTAGAGATCATAGATGTGATCTAAGGCTAGGTTAAAGGACATGTTTATGTATTGTAAAGGCATAATACATAAATGTGCTCTTTAACTTGGCTTCAACTTTTCTCTACGTTCTCCAACTTTGGGTGTGCATAGACACACACCTAAACTTGTATGAAGTAGAATAAGTACACACATGCGTCTTATGTGACATCTTACGTGGCTAATTCAGGTCCCACATGGTGTCTTGTGTGTATTATGCCACATAGGACGCACGTGTTTATTTGTTCAACTTTATGCAAGTTTACGTGCCTACTTTGGCACTTCCAAAGTTGGAGATCATAGGTGTGAACTAAGGTCAAGTTAAAGGGCATGCTTATGTATTATGCTATAAATAAATAGAAGGTATAATACATAGATTGACACCTTGTGGTTCAATGAAATTGCGTTGAACACCATGAGGTCTCTCAGGTTCAATTCCCAAAAGAGTCAAACATTAGGCGATTTCGTTTCATCTGTTCTAGCCTTGGTGGATAGAATTACCTGATACCTATTGTTGGTGGGAGGTGACAGATATCCTGTGAAATTAGTCGAGGTGCACGCAAGCTGGCCCGGACACCATGGTTGTCAAAAAAATAAAATAATACATAGATTGACACCATAACTAAATATTAAAACTTTGAAAATGTACATGTAGACACTTTAACTCGGTCACATAAACACACTTTTTTGAATGTGCATTTTTAATGTTGGGGTGTTTACGGGACAAATTTAAACCAGTTAAGTTATATCTAGATATGTGCTTTCAAAGTTGAGGTACTGCTTAGTTGCCCGTTAAAGCCAAGTTAAAATGTATCTTATTTTAAATTTCTATCACATAATCATAGTTAAATGATACTTGACATTTTTAAATTTATTTGATATAGTTCGACTCGATAGAATTTAGGTAAAAAGGGTGAAACCCTGTGGTTTAGAAATATACCATAACATTTGTACATATGATTATAAGATTTTTGAAACTTGGGGGTTGTTTGGTTGCTAGTTAATTAAGAATGAAATAATTCATCTATTAAAAACTAGCATTATGTTAGACAAATGTTATGAAGGTACATTTTTACTCTATTATATATTTTGGTCCGAATAATCTCTCAATCTTGCAAAGTTAAGAATAAAATATGCGTACATTTTATTCTTATTAGATTTCACTTATAGAATTACCATAAATATATTGTTGTTGTTGTATATATTTTGGTTCATCATTTCATTCCAATCCTTTAAAATATTAAATTTGTATATATTTGTTTAATTATTGCAGGCCGAGAAAAATTGAGTCCTTGAAATCAGTTGGAGCTTGAGACAAAATTGGAAAGTCCACTGTGAAAATAGATTTCCATTTTTCTAATTTAATTTAGCTCCCATGGCACAATAAATTATATGTTGTCAATAAAGTGCCATAAATTTGAGGAGAAAATAGATTTTGTACTACAATATATTCCTTTTTATTGCTATTTCATTTTTTATGCATGCATTTCGCTTTGAATGTTGTTGGGATCGAATAATCAGGTTGTCATACACAAGCGTAACAAAGCAAGTTCGAAAAAATAAGATAAACAAAAGCATAGTAAATTAATATCATGATTTGGTTATTGGTCTACATATGTTCGATTCACTAATAAAAAGTTTGTATAAAAGGAATTGATAATATAGCATGTCAGTAAGGGTGTCAAATGGATGAATTACAATTAAATTTAGGTGAGTTAAAAGCGATTTAGTTAATAAATGAGTGGGATATCAATTCGCCTAAAAAGTTACTCCGAATGAAATGAGTTGAGGTGAAATGAACTAAAAAATGAATCATAAATCAATTCATCCAATTTTTACTAAATTTTAATTTCTTTATTTGTTATCATAATTCTTTTAGTACCTAATAAAAGAACTCTTTTTAATATATCTATATATAACATATCAAATAAAACAAATATTTTTACAAGATTTCAAAATATTTTATTGCAACATAATTTGCAAGAGTTGAGACAACAAATGAACTCAAGGATAATGATTGTCATATGAACACAAATGTCACACATAATACATTATTAGATATCTTGATGTGGATTTGACAAGTTTTTTGTCTAATAGACGCCCTAGCTACTTGTGAAAATTGAACTATAAGGGTAAAAAGAATTGCTTTGAATAAGTGATATTTGACTGAGACATATTTTTAAAAAGTCGAGGTATTTCAAATTCTTTGTTGACACAGATAAAGTCAGGAAAAATCTTTGAAATTATTATAATATTGAACCTTGGACATATCAGAGTTTCGAATCAAATCACTTTTAAAAAAAAATCTTTTGTCTCATGGTAGTTTGCTCCAGTCCCCCCTTGCTACTTGTGAACTTAATAAGCAATTTCTCCGAAAGCTAAATCTGTTTTTTTAGAAACCATTAACCTAGGCTATATTCGTGCGTGATGATTGGGGGTGATGCGCTTACAGGGATTCACGCCTGAAAATTGTTAATCGAGGAGCTAACTCGAAGCAGATGATAGCTAAATCAGGGATTAATCTGAGAATTGTAGCTAAAGGAAATCATAGAGAAAATATAGAAGAGAGGAACTTGAGGTATTATTCATGAATGATTAATGTGGCTTACATCTTAGCTTTTATAGTTGGACTGAATTACTAACGGAAATAAACTAACAAAGAAATGGAACTACTACAGTGTTAACTACCTAAGCTACAGTTATATAACAGAAATTTAAACTATAACTGTTTAACTAATTCTTCAATACTTGTTTCTTCAAAGTGCCAGCTGGCAGCTTAGCTCATTCCTCTAACTTCTAGCTTGTATCAATAACCCCCCCCCCCCCCCCCGGTGAAGAACATCCTTGTCCTCAAGGATGGAAATCAGGAAACTTAGTGTGTAACTCTGAAACAAAATCCCAAGTAGCTTGAGATGCTTCAAGATCAGTCCATTTGACCAGGACCTGACCTACTGCCTTGTTATCTTGCTTGACCATCCTCCTATCTAGAACTGATTCTGAATCAGGATAAAAGGGACTATATAAGTGTAAAACAGGTGGATGGTTGAAGCTCATGAGGACTACATAACACTTCTTGAGCTGCAAAACATGGAAGGTAAGATGAGTAAGAACATCCTTGGGCAACAATAACCTATAAGCAACAACTCCAATCCTAGCCTCCACCATATAAGGTCCATAATACTTGGCTGCAAGCTTATTAAATGGTCTCGTAGCTACTATAAATTTCCTATAAGGTTGAAGTTTTAAGTACACCCAATCACCCACTGAAAATAATCTGTCAGTTCTATGTTTATCAGCAATGTCTTTCATCCTTTGTTGAGCTCTATCCATGTGAAATTTCAGAAGTTGAATGATGGATTCTCTAGCTTGTAGTGACTTATTAACCATCTCAGAAGCACTCTCACTAACCAAGTAAGGCAAATGGATAGGAGGTTTCTGATCATACAATACCTCATAAGGGGTGCACTTGGTAGTAAAATGGTAAGTGGTATTGTACCACCACTCAGCCCAGGGTATATAGGTTGGCCACTCCTTAGGTTTGTTTGAGAAAAAATGGCTTAAGCAAGTCTCTAGAGTCCTATTGATCACCTTAGTTTGATCATCAGTCTGAGGATGGTAAGCTGTGATCTCTGTAATTGCACTCCTTGAAGTGTAAAAAGCTTTTGCCAAAAAAAACTTAAGAGCACATGATCTCTATCACTTGTCATGGTCACTGGCATACCATAATCTTAAAAACAAGGTCTAAATAACATTGGGCTACTGATTGAGTAGTATAAGGATGACGCATGCACAAGAAATGACCATACTTGCTCAGTCTGTCAACCACAACCAATATGACATCCTTTCCATTAGATATAGGAAGTCCTTCAATAAAATCTAAGCAAACATCAGTCCACACACCTTCAAGAATAGGAAAAGGTTGCAAATAACCGGGATAAGCAGTTGCATCATACTTGTTTCTTTGGCATATGTTACATTGTTGTAAAAAAGATGTAACATCCTGCAAAAAGGGATTTCCAATAAAATAGTGACTGCAATCTCTAAGTAGTAGCATCCATCCCTGAGTGTCCTCCTTGAGGAGTATTATGCCACAATTCCATGATCTTCCTTTTCAATTGGTGAATCATCACCCTCCACCAATCTACCCTTCTATCTTAGTTGTGCATGACACCAAGTATAGTGCTTAAAAGGTTAAACCTGCAATCTTGTAATAATTTCCTACAACTTAGTATCGTATATCCAACTCTTTTAAATTTTATTATATAGAACATCATGTGGAGACAAAATGGATAAAACCAAGAGTTTAACATCAGGCATTCTAGATAAGGCATCAGCAGTCTTGTTCTCAAACATTTTTTATATTTAACAAAGTAATCAAAAGCCATCAGTTTAGAGATTCCTACAACTTGAAAGTCAGTGTGTATCTATTGATGTAACAAATATTTTAATGCCTTCTGATCAATCCTAACAACAAAATGTCTCCCCAACAAGTAATGAGACCACTTTGTAACAACAAATATAAGAGCCAACAATTTCCTATCATACATAGACATGACTTGATGTTTTGGAGCCAAGGCTTTACTGATATATGCAATGGGATGACCTTGTTGCATTAGCACATCACCAATTCTCTTTTCACTTGCACCATTATCAACCATAAAAAGCAAGGAATAATTAGGCATAGCTAACACATGTGGAGAAACTAGAGCTTTTTTGAGTGCATGGAATGTTGTAGTAGCCTGTTCAAACCAATTGAATCCATCATTTTTCAACAGGTCATGTAGTAGTCTACAAATAGCACCAAAGCCTTGAATAAATCTCTATAGTATCTAGCAAGACATAGAAACCCCTCAATTGCTTTATGTTGCTTGGAAGTGGCCATTGTTGCACAACACTGATCTTTTTAAGATTAGTTGAAACACCTTCACTACTTATGTAATGACCTGAGTATTCTACCTTATCCACCCCAAATGCACACTTAGACATTTTTGCATACAACTGATATTGCTTCATTAATTCAAATACAGCCTTAACATGTGCAACATGATCATTCAAAGTCTTACTATAGATGAGTATGTCATCAAAGAACACAAGAACTGATTTTCTGAGTAGAGGCTTAAAAGCAGTATTCATCAGCCCTTGAAAGGAAGAGAGTGCATTAGTTAAGCCAACAGGCATTACTAAAAACTCATAGTGACCTTTTTGAGTCTTAAAAGCAATTTTATAAGTATCATTTTTGTCCATTCTCAACTGATGATACTCTGCCCTTAAGTCTATTTTGGAAAACAACACAGCACCCCCTAATTCATCAAACAAGTCTTCAATCATAGGTATAGGAAACTTATCTTTGATAGTCAACTGATTCAGGCTTCTATAATCCACACAAAGCCTCCATGTACCATATTTTTCCCTACTAATACCACCGGAGAATCATAAGGGCTAGTACTATTTTGTATTACCCCTTGTTCCATCATTTCTTAGACAAGTTTCTCAATGATATCCTTCTTGAAAGTAGGATATCCGTAAGGTATTATACTAGATTAGCAGACTCAATCAATGGAATTGTATGGTTAAATTCACCCATGTGTGGAGGTAGTGTGCTAGGTATTTCAAAAGAACAAGAGTGCTGCTTAACTAAAAAATCTAAAACAGGATTTATACTAGTAGATGGAGTAGCTTGGATATTGTAACAACTAGTGTCATCTGTTGTACTATCCACCAGCAATAACGTAAATAATTGAGCATCTTGTGCTTCTTGTTTAATCATCTCGGTTGCCTTAGCAGACTTAAGTTTATCACTAGCTCCTCTCAACACATGTTTCTTGCCCTTGTAAACAAATTCAATTGTTCTATTCTTGAAATCAAATAGTATCCTTCCCAATGTGCTTAACTACAGTACTCCCAACACAATATTCAAATTCCCTAAAAGTAATAACACAAAGTATGAAGAGAAGGTGGTACCTTATAGTAACCACTGCAGATTTTTACACATAACAGCAGTCTGCACTATTCTACCATCTGCAATACTAATAGATTGTTCCACTGTAGGATCAACTTGACAACCCAACCTTGTGGCTATAGATTTATCAATGAAATTATATGTGCTCCCAGTGTCAATTAGCACCTGTAAGGGTTTTTTCTCATGATACTTTGTGAATCTAATAGTTCGATAACTAGAAATACTAGTAAAAACTTGAAGTGATATAGCCATAGAGTCTTCAGGTTCATTCAACAATTCTTGCACTACATCACTATAACTTATCTCTGCAGTATCTTCATTTTCCAATACCTCTACCATATAGTTTCTTCTTACTTCTATAATTATGTCCTTGTACATAAGGTTTATTACAGATAAAACAAAGGCCTTTTGCCCTTTTCTCATTCATTTTAGCAGCAGAAAGTCTTCTAGCTGGGAATTTACTAACAACATTTTGATATACCATTTGACTAGTCACCTAATTTGTCCCAACATTCTTCTTAACTACAGGTGTTTTAGTAGAGGGTCTTGGTTGAAAGGAAGGATTAAGGGTAGGTAATAGGCCTGGCATCCTTAAACCCCATGATTGAACTTGAGCTTCAAAAATCTCTTCTTGCAATCTAGTGATTTTGTAGGCCTGGTGAAGAGTTCTTGGACTCTGAATCCTAACAACTTTGTTAAGTTCAGGTTTCAGCCCTCCTAAGTAACAACTCAAGGCATTTTCATCAGATAAATTTACCCCACATAACAACCTGTCAAACTTAGTTTAATAAGCCTTCACACTACCAGTCTGCTGTGATATGAGTCAAATGGCTACCTTAACTTTCGATGACATCATTCGAAGTTAGTACGTGGGGCATCAAGCTTTGGTCGCATTGAGGACACGGTATCCTACATAGAGGGGCCGATTTGAGTACACCAAAGAGCAATCCCACATGTGGAAGATTGCTTGGAGCACTGAAAATTGAGGACTCACGGTTTTGGGCCTTCATTAAGGACATTTTGTTCACTTAGCCTTGTCCAAGTAACACTCTATGACCACCCTTTTTCATTAAGGGTATTATGATTATTTTGTTATGTAATAAGTTAGACTATAAATAAGTTTTATTAATTCATTTGCTAGTTAGTTTTGAATGATGAAAGATTGAAACACTTGAAAATCCTCTCTCTTAAGAGTAGACCACCTTAGTATAGTCTTAATTAGGACTTGGAAAAGTCATCCTTAGTATAGGGCTTGGAAAAGCCAATATTGTTCTTTGCTTGAAAGCGGTGGATCTTGAGGCGAGTCGATTACCTTGGCGGTCACCGTAAGAGTGTGGTTTTCATTATTACATTCATTAGGGGTTAGTGTTGAAATACACTTGGTTCTTAATCTTGTAATAATCTTGGTTTCACTATCTATCTTTATTTCCTATGTAATTTCCCTTGTGTTTGTGTTGAATCCGTGTCTTGTTTCATCTTGTGTCATTGTTATCATCTTTATCTCCTCTCCTTAGCTATAATTTTGATTACTAGCTTTGTTTTTCATATCATTTGGTATCAGAGCATGGCTTGATCTTGTTCTTATAAGATCAATCTTGGTTTGCTTGTTAGAAAATTAAAAAAAAGTGTTAAAAACTGAAAATTCTAGAAAAATAGCAATCTGACCGTGTTTGTGTTCTTGACCAAAATTGTATTCTTGTTTTGTCTTGGCTGATTTTTGTTTGTTGTGTGACTAGATCTAGTAGTGTTCTTATTTGTTTTGTTGTTTCTAGTGTTAGTTTTCTTGCCCACTAACACTTTGAGTCTAGATCTAAACTTGAGCTTGAACTTGTTGAAAGTTGTTGTTGTGAACATAAGCTTGGCCCATTGTTGTTGACCATTGTTGTGGTGGACTGTTTTGGCC